>NW_015168094.1:0-29462 GCF_001447785.1 Gekko japonicus | reverse complement strand
ACGACATGGAGTTGGGATGGCCCGATCAGACCATCCTGATGCCATGAGAGCACACTGGCACAATCAAACAGGGGAAAGTCCATTCCTGGTCCACAGCAAACCCACCTGCTACTGGACTTTCCCTAGTGTTTTTTTTTTACTCAGTGTCTGCAGCAGAGCAAAACGGGTTGCTGACAGGTGCGGGACGCTTCCCAGATGTTTGTGTCTGATCGTGCCCTTAAAATCCGCCCAGCATTCACGCCTATGGTGCGATTAATTCTGCATGACATCGCGCCCTCAGAGCGGCTTACAATCTCCTTTCCCTTCCCCTCCCCACGACAGACACCCTGTGAGGTAGGTGGGGCTGAGAGAGCTCTTTTGAGAATAACTCTTTGTAGAACAGCAACTGCATGTGGAGGAGTGGGGAATCAAACCCGGTTCTCCCAGATTAGAGTCCGCGCTCCTAAGCACTACACTAAACTGGCTTTACATGGATGCTTTACAGTGTGAACCTTGCAAAGAATTCAGGCACTCTCGTCTTCCTTTCACATGCAAGTTTTACTGTTCACAGAAGAAAAACCCAAAGAAAGGCAGGGAGAGGGTACCAGGAAAAGGTTAGAATACTAAAAAAAATGGTGATTACACCACTGAAACATCAGAAGTAGAACTCCTTGAGGTTTTCTAGTCCAGAAACCAAGCAAACCAAGTGTCGCTAACCTTATGTGATCAGACATCTCTAGCAATGTGACTACGTGGCACTGGTACTTTGCTAAAGTTTAGATAAAAACAAGTCCTTGTTAGTAAGGCCAACCCTCGTTGGTGTTGCTTGTTGGGGGTTTAACCATTCCCCTATTCTGTATGCCCTTAAGGCATAGGTCTTCTGATGGCTGCTCAGATTTTTGAATACATTTATCAAAGGGGGGATGCTTGTTACAGTTTCTCAGTTATGCTGCCTACTTGTTCACCATGACAGCTGGCATCCAGTCACCAACTGAGGTGAGATGTACCTGTCCTGGCTAATGATTTATCATCAACATATTACTTTGGTTCTCTGACAGATGTTGTAACTTCGTGTCCCTTGTGTTTATCTGCTGACAGTTAACTGGCTTTACTAGGTGTTATATCGTGACCTAATGCCTTTATGTTTTCATTTAGTTATGTCACTGTCATTTACATATGTACTTTAATAATATTATAATAACATTTTGAATTTTTTTAAAAACATATTTCTTTAGTACATTTTTAGCCCACATTTCCTCCAAGGAGCACATGGTAGTTTATCTAGGGTTACCAAGGAACACATAAAGTCACCGAAATTTAAGATGCTTGTTTTAGGATTAGAGTTTGTTACCTGTGTTTTCAGCATTTGAAGTTTAGTTAGACATAATGGGTTGCGCAGCCTTTTAACTTGAGAGGGCTCTCAGTGTCATCAACTGAATAACATCTATTTTTGGTTTTTGGGTAGTTTTGTTTTTTTTACTCTGTGTGCTTAATCAATTTTATCGAAAATTTAATGTTATTTCTTTGTACGTAATGTATTACGATGAAGTTCGAAATTTAATAAACAGATTTTTTTAAAAAAAATCCAGGGTTACCAAGTACTTACGGTGAATTGGCGGGGGTCACAGTTCTTGACGGGAACATTTCCTACAGGGAAAACACACACGCTGCACTATTGCCAGAGTGTCGCCTAGTTACGTTTCCAGCGTGCTGACGTCACTTCTGGGCGACAGCATAGTGCGACGCGGGTGTGTTACCATCAGGAATTTTCCGGCGGGAAAGCATGTGTTCCCTGCCGATTCACAGTAGGTACTTGGTAACCCTAGGTTTATCTCATTCTCACCTCTTCCATGTTAGCCTTACAGGCTGGTTAGACAGTGAGTGACTGGACTAGGGTTGCCAGGTCAACTTACCTGGCCAGCAGGGGTCTCCTGACATCATTTCAGGAGACTGGAAGTTCCCTTTAATTAAAATACTCTGAAAACATATTTAGGCTGTCAGTATACCAGTTCGTTAAGGCATCCCAACATTGAATAGCGTAAGCTGATCGGATAGGAGCCGGATATGAAGGTTATTGTTACCTAGTTGGTGAGTGTCTACCTTTTTATAAATAAATTATAAACGTGTATTAAATAACATATTGATGTTTGTTTATAATGTCTTAATTTTAGGAATAATAAACTGTGAAAGATAGAGAGAGTAATGAAGTATAAAAGAAATGACACACAGTAAATGGGTATATAAGATGTTTATTATAATTATTTTCCATTCTGTATTTCGGGTGATTTTTTGTGAAATATGTTTAATTGTAGTACTTGCTTTGTAGTGAATTGATGTACTGGAGAATCTACTTCTGAGGAAGCCTGGAAATGAAATGAAGAGAGGAGTCGACAGCTTCGTTAATACATATAATATTGATGATTCTCTTATTTGTTATAAATATTTGTATTCAGCACTTTATATATTCATTCACTTCATAAATATATATTTGCATATTATGGTTCCCCGGTTGATTTTGTAATTCAGCAGGGGTCTCCTGACATCATTTCAAGAGACCGGAAGTGATGTTGGGCTTTTTCGGGCCTACTTCTGGTTTCGGGCCTACATCCAGTCAGAGTTGACAATCTGGTTTGGGGGCAAAACTCTATGGTAAATTTGATTTCAAACCATGGAGTCTGCCCAAAAAACAGAGTGTCACCCCCAACTGGAAGTAGGCCTGAAACCAGAAGTAAGCCCGAAGAGATCAGTTGGGGCTGGGATTTCCCCCCACTGGCCAGCTGGCTGGCAAAAACCTGTGAAAGCGGGGGTTCCCCTGCTCACACCGGGGGACTGGCAACCCTAGACTGGATCCAGGATGCCCAGTTAGTTTCATAGCAAGTCTGTCTGTGCTAATCTCAGAAGAGGAAAGTGTAATATTTCTAGATGTTGTAAGGTCTCCCTTGATGATCTTGATGCAACATTTAGGCTCTTGTTTTCAGCTCTGGACCCATCATATCAGCACTTAAGAGTAGCATGAGACCATATTTCAAAACCTGGCCCATTCCTTTCAAATATCCCAATGCTGATTCCCTTTCTTCTGAAGTTTTTATTGGCCGATACTTATGATTCTGTCTCACGCAATGTTGCTAAATATTGTTATTTGGTAATTAAAAAGCGTAGAAGGTTCTGTAACTCGAGCCATTAATGATGGAATTGACCGGTTTCGTATTTTAGAAGAGAAGAAGAGAAGAGATTGGATTTATACACCGCCCTTCACTACCCAAAGGTGTCTCAGAGCGGCTTACAAACTCCCTTCCCTTCCCCTCCCCACAACAGACACCCTGTGAGGTGGGTGGGGCTGAGAGAACTCTGACACAAACTGCTCTGTTTCAAGGACAGCTGTGCCAGAGCTTGTGGCTGACCCAAGGTCACATCAGCAGGTGCAAGTGGAGGAGTGGGGAATCAAACCCGATTCTCCCAGATTAGAGTCCGCACATTTAACCACAACACCAAACTGGCTTTTAGTATTTAAGGCTGCAAGGATTCTATGTCATAGACTCGGTGTTGTACTATTTTGGTTTATTTTGCTGATCTTATGACTGTTCTTAATAAATCTGATTTGATTTGATTCCCTTTCTTCATTGTGAGTAATGAAGCCATGAGTCCTTAATGTCACACCAGTTTCTCTTCCCTTGTACTAATTTTTTCTTGTTCAAATTAACACATTTTTCCAGTGGTTTTTTTTTTGTGTGTGTGTGTGTTAATTGCATATAAATGGCACTTAGCATTTAAATGATGTAAAAATGGCATTAAAGTGAAAATAATAATTGCCAACCAAAATGGAGGCAAAACAAAATCGATGTCAACATAGGAAATAAAGAGCAAACAAAAATGGCCAGCTGAGCACACCCTTCGTTAAGAGCTACATGGGAAGGATGAGCTAATGGATCACATTGTAATACTGAGTGATGAAGGGGTGGGAAGAAATATATATTGGATCCCTTGGAGCCAGTCCACTGGCAGAGGCTCTTGTGATAGGGGAAACACCCTCCACCAGAGGAAAAGACCTCCGCCAATTGGTTTGATCTAGCCAACTATATTTGCTCAATTTCACCAAATTCCCTTCCTTATTATAGGGAATCCTATGCAGTACAGAATAAACTTGTGTAACTCACTGCCACTGGATGTGGTGATGGGTGATGCTTAGATGGCTTTAAATGGACCTCCAATGGATGAATTGGACCTACCTGTTTAGAAGCAGAACACCTCACAGTTCCTATGGGGCTTTTCAGTTCACTTGGTTTGCCACTATGGAAACATGATGGTGGTCTAGATGCATCACAAGTGTGATTCAGCAGTATTCTTACATTCTAACGTGAGCTTTTATACAACCTTTTATACAACCTTTCTATACAGCCAGTTTGGTGTAGTGGTTAAGTGTGCGGGCTCTAATCTGGGAGAACCACATTTGATTTCCCACTCCTCCACTTGCACCTGGCTGGATGACCTTGGGCAAGCTGTAGCTCTGATAAGAGCTGTTCTTGAAAAAGAGCAGTTACTGTCAGAGCTCTCTCAGCCCCACCTACCCCACAGTCACAGGGTGTCTGTTGTGGGGAGGGGAAGGAGTTTGTAAGCCGCTCTGAGACACCTTTGGGTAGTGAAGGGCGGGGTATAAATCCAATCTCCTCTTCTTCTTCTTCTATCTAAGGTACTTCTAAGTTTAAGGTATATTTTAGACTCTTCTTTATGATAAATGGTCTTCTGTGATTATGGCGAAGACGGGGGGGGGCATTTTGTTGCACAAGCCTAAGCATTTAATATGGAAATTAATTAGGAGGATTTCTCCTCGCCACCATAACTTCAAAAGGTTGGGGGGCCAGCTAATGGAAAGCAAAAATAGAGGAAACTGATTTTAAACACCTGTGCAAAGTTATGGGGTATCATACTTAAGAAGCTGCAGGGGACAAGCTCAGGTATTTTACACATTTTCCCAACCACTCCAGAGCCTGCCAGTTTGACCAAAAGGCCCTGCGCCTTGGGAAGAGGACATTTCCTTAGTTCTGTATGAGCAGATTAGATTCCATGGGTTGGACAAAAATAGATGTAAACTATAAGCACATCCTGTGAATATACACAATCTCATTTTACATCCCGAGTCACAGAGGAGCTCCTCAGGAAAATGGTACTGGATTTTCAATACAGCTGAACTACAAAGGTACATATTCCAAATGTGTATTCCAACCCATGTAGTTACAAACATAATTATGTCTATCTGATCCCAGAATATCACGGTTTGATTTCCCACAAATACTATTGATGGTGATCCGTTTTGATCTCTTTTAAAAATATATGCATCATAGCAAGATAAGAAAAGGGGAGGCTAATATTGTGAAAATATTTCTTCCCAGCTTTGGAGTGTCTATATCTCCAGAACGACTGCATGAAAAGTACAGGCTAGCTAAGGACTTGGCTATTTTTGTAAAACAGGCTTGAAGGCAGAAGGCGGATTATTAAATCTATCTCAGATATTCAAGGTTTCTTACAAGAATGGTCTTCCTTCCTTCCTTCCTTCCTTCCTTCCTTCCTTCCTTCCTTCCTTCCTTCCTGGAGGGCGGGATATAAATCCAAAAATAAATAAATAAATAAATACCATATAAATAAATATCATCTCAGGCTCTCTCTCTTCCTTGTTGATTCTACCTCCTTTTTAAAGTTAAAAGATCACAACAACCTTCCACAACGCTTTGCAGAGCCACACAGTAGGACGTTGTGACTCCGTTGGCATAAACAATTTCAGCAGGCAATATTAGTTCCTTCAGATGGAGCCAGTGTGGCCTCCAAAAACTCCACAGTCTGTAATTTCAGAAATGATGAGCAAGGCTGTCATTTACAATGGAAACGTTTACATCCTCGGAAGCCAGAGTAGTCAGGACATCATGGATATTCTAAGGCATCATACTATGGCCCATCATGACAACAGCCCCCCAGTGCCACCCACCTCCGGCTTCTATGCTTGCACAGATGCCTTGGCACAATGTTTATACTGGCATGGCAATAGCATAGCACTATTCTGGCATATTTCTATATTTGCTCATGTATCTCTGAGCTACATCTGTGTGGTGCTTAGGTGCTATCTTAAGCCGTTTACAGGCTGGCCTTAGGATTGAGCTATTAAACTGGTCAAGTCTCAGGAGGCAGTTGAAGCACTGCTAATCTAATACCAGCAAGAAAGAAGAATGGAAATTTGTTTTATTTATTTATTTATTTACAAATCCTCTTTCAGAAGAATCTCAGCTGAAACATGAAATACCCAGCTAGGGGGAAGGTGACTGCCCTCTGTGGTCTGAATGTCAAAGCTGCTTGCTCCAGAAGTTGGTAGCAATGCACTGAGAAACCATTTGTGCAACTTTCTTCAAGGTACAGAAAAGCACGGTGTTAATCCTGATTGTGACCCTGTGAGGAATTTTAGACAGGCGATATAATCCGGAAGAGGAACGGTTCCCAAACGGTTTCTGGTCTGTCATTTCAGACAGAACCATCTTAGAACCGGTTCCCTATTTGTAATTTCACACATAAACACTTCTGTCCCGTTTAGGAAATGGGGCTGAAGCGTTTTACCAACTGCTTCCAAGTAGTCTTCAGTTTCCTCTCCCAGTTTCGTTATGCTTTTTCCTGCCGTTTTTCGCCTGCGCGGGCGATCTCTGGCTTTTTTTTGGAACGTTTGCTTTATAGCGCTATAGCGCTATAATGCTATGACACAACAGCATTATATCAACCCCATTGGAATGCCTGGAGTGTTGTGTTATAGCGTTATAGCACTATAGCGCTCCAAAGTGAACGTTAAAAAAACAGCTGGAGATAGCCCACGCGGGCTAAAAATGGCAGGGGAAAAGTGGGAAAAAGCGGTGCAGTCTGAAATGGCAAACCACTTCAGATCCAACTCTTTACCGGAAGGAAAAAGCCATGTGTGAAATGGCAGCCCTATACCGGTTTACTCCTCGACTGATCAAAAACAGCTTCAAAATGGGTTAAAAAGGGTAATGTGACATTCCTCTGTGTCTACTTGGCAACTGGAGCTAATGGATGAAATTGAATGGATAATTACTTCTTTTGCTGGTAGTAAAGCACATGGTAGAGATGGCATCCCACCCCCCGAACACCTTGTCATGGCAGGTCTCAGTTATTACCAATTACTGTGATGCTATCAGCCTCATGGGATGCCTTCCCTTCTGTTGGGATATCAGGAGGACTATCATCCCCTGGTAAAAGGTAATGAAGAACCACCCAAGTCGTCACCGTCATATCCTTTTAAGTGACATAGGCCCCGTTCACACGCCAAATTTGCTGTGGGAGAGCCACGAATGTTGGGCGGATTTTTCCAGGTGCGATCACACCGCAACATCTGGTGGGTGTAGCACACCTGTGGCCAACCCGTGGTGTCCCACCGAAAACGTGTGGTTAAAAAGTACCTGCACAAAAGTATTGGCAAATGGTTTGCCATGGGCCGCCGATGGACTCCGTCCGTGTGATCACACTGGCACGGCTTTTCCCTCCAGCCATCTTAGTTGAAGCACAGGCGCTGAGGGACGGAACCATGGTGTGCCGCTGACACATCTGATCGCGTTCTGGCGGGTCTAACTGCGCCAGCACAAATAGCCACGCCTCCCCCTTGTGTTATCTGACCCGTGTGACTGGGGCCATAATAAAGCAAAATTCTATGCATGACACTGATTATGCAGGAGACGTGGGCTCGAGCCAACAACTGGATTTGCCAACAAGAAGGCTGGTCTTGGGGCAGTTTTTCAACCATAGCCAAGTGCTACCCTGTGAGCCCAGTAAGTGCTAAATTCTCCCATTTAGGAAGGAAGATGGCCTATGCCGTTTTTTGTGGCCTGAAAGTCTATATTTAGGTCCCTCAGTAGAAACAGACTTCAGGTCAAGCATTCCAGTATAAGCTTTTATCACAGGTCTAGCCAAAGCCTTGCTCTCAGACAGCTTACCTGAGCATAAGAACTGTTCCTACTGGTTCTCTGACTCTGGGCCGAACTAGACATGACAGTGTCTCTGTCTTCACTCCTGGCTACCCCCTCATCACCCAGCAAACACCACCCTTCAACTCTGTTGCCACCAATGCTCCTGTCTCCCCACCCCCATCCAATGTGCTGTTTCCAAGCCTCGCGAGCCAGGGAAGATGACCTGGGTCTCTGTCCAGCTGGGGCACCATCTGATGGGGTGAGTGGCTGAGCATGCCTGGACATTGGGGGGGGGGTGCTATATCACTCTGTGTACAGATGTTATCTCCTTGAAACTTTGTCTTAACCTGGGAGCTGCCCTCTGACCCCTCCTCTCTCTCTTTCTTTCACTTTGTCATCTCGCTCACTTACGTGGCCTTCCATGGAGACATATGTTTGGAAGCCAGTTTGGTGTAGTGGTTAGAAGCGTGGACTGTGATCTGGGAGAACCGGGTTTGAGTCCCCACTCCTCCACATTCAGCTGCTGGTGTGACCTTGAGTCAGACACAAGTTCTTTCAGAGCTGTTCTCTCAAGGGCGGTTCTCGAGAGAGCTCTTTCTCAGTCCCACCTACCTCACAGGGTTTCTGTTGTGGGGAGGGGAAGGGAAAGGGATTGTAAATTGCTCTGAGACTCCTTTGGGTAGTGAAGGGTGGGGTATAAATCCAGTCTCCTCCTCATTCCTCCTCCTGCTCCTCTTCCTTCTTGGTTAATCATGATGGTGTCCATGCTTGCATTTTCAGTCACTGGATTAAATGTGAGCAGATATATTGTCCAAACTCTTTCTCTAGGTTCCTTCAGTCCACTGAGAGGCTTCTTCTGGCTGGATAAGACTGAACAGCTTGTGGAGTTGGGAAGGCAACCAACAGTGGCTAAACAAGATATTCCAAAGCTAACTGAAAGATGTCCTGATACAGCTCTCAGCAGTCAAACCTTTCCCTTGATATTGCATGATTAAATTTAATCACGACTACAAGAGATACTTAACAGACCTTATGATGCATCTGATCAGGAGAGCTTTGACCTTTTTTGGTGGTCTGAGCAGATGCTCCTTTCAGTTTTAGATAGTTGGTGTTCCATTTTATCTAGGAATTTGTATTGGGAAGAGGATGTCACAGTCGACTCCAGGTACAGGGAAGGTGAACAAAATTATCTCCCATGAGCTGCTGGCAAATAGGTGCCCATATGTGCATGTGCACACACCCCTGCACACACGTTGTTTCCTCTTTCTCTCTTGCCTGGATTAATGCATGATTGATAGGCAACTCCGTTGGCCTTTTCTTTTCTTTTTTTAATTTTTTTAATTGAAAAAAGGTTAAAGTATACAGCAAATTAAGGGAACAGCTGTATAAAGTTAGGTACATGCCAGATCTAGTTTAAAATCTAGTAAAAGAGTAAAGCAATCATAACTAGAAACCACCCCAGTTGAAATATCTACGTTTAAACCATGCAGCAGCTTTCTAATAATTGAGCTGAATAACAAATCTATATAACTGAAGAAGTAAAGAAATGGTGATGGTCCCTGAAACAGGTTAAGGGGACACTGCTTTTATCCGTTTGATATTTTATCTGCTTGAGAAGATGAGTATTTAAAGACGAATCCAGGGGACATAAGAGGCTTTGGACGGTAAAATGTCTTTTTCTGACATAAATTGCAGAACCCTTGCCCAAATTGCCACAAATCGATCATGCGCCCTAGAAGAATCCATGGTAGTGTTTTGAGTGATTTGTGTGAGTTTTTCTAAAATAAATTGATCCCATATTTTTTCATACCATATTTGCATCAAGGGAGGGGAACTAGATTTCCAAGCAGATGCAATGGTTAACCTTGCTGCCGCAAATAGTTTAGCTATAAGCTCCTTTTGGGCTCTTGTAGCAGTGGCTGAATCGATTAAGTCAAGAAGTGCTATTTTGGGGCAAATCGGTAGGTTTTGAGAAGCTATCTCATTTATTTTCTCAATGACTTCTCTCCAAAATGAATATATAACAGGGCACTCCCACCAGCAGTGGAGATAAGACCCTCTCCCTCCGCACTTCTTCCAGCATTGAGGACTATTTGTTCGGTTTATCTGGTGTAAAGTACCAACGAGTGATCAGTTTAAAAAACTGTAATTGGGTTGTATAATTTCTTGCTAGGTTAGTCGGAGAGTTCCAAATCTTGTTCCATAGTTGTTCCATTATAGTCATCTTTAAATCCTCCTGCCAGTGCATTTGGTGTCTCAGAGGTGGGTTGTCTTCCGCTCCTATAAGTAATTTATACAAATTTGCCCATCAGGCCTTTGGGAGAGTTTGCATAGGTTAATAGGATGTTTTCCAGGCCAGAGTAGGGTCTATCAAATGTGCCTTGAGAAGCCAGAAATTCCATCAGATCTTTTAGTTGTGAGTAGCTGTGCCTGGAGAACTGTATTCCAGCTTGTTCTTCAAAAAATTCCTTTTCACGAATCTTCCCATGATGCACAAAGTCAATTGGATGGGAGAATCCAGCTTGTGTCCAGTCTTTGTAAGACCCCACTTCCTGAGCTGATGGAAACCATATTTGGTTGACAATGGTGGTAAGTGTGGAGTTACCTGAGATTAGCTGTTGTCTTTTACAGTCCCAAACTTTAAACATAGCCATTAGACAGGGATTTTCTCGATACATTTTCGGCCGCCGTGAAGGTAACATCCAACTGGCTTCCTGAAGTGTACATGGCCTTACATAGGTTTGTTCCATTTGACCCCAGAGAGGTATAGATTCCTGTTGTATTTGTACCACTGCTAAGATAGCTGCTTGACGGTACGTGTGTAACTGAGGAAAATCCAACCCCCCAAGTGCTGCTGGTTTAGTCAAGATATTTGAGTTATTCCGTGATTTTTCCCCCTCCCACAGGAAAGAGACAAGGGTCTTTTGCCATAGCCTGAGGTTCTTATCTGGTATATATATGGGAAGTGTTCAAAAAAGAAATAAAAACTTGGGTAGAACGAAGTTCTTAATTAGATGAAGCCTATCAGGCAAAGAAAAATTAAGGGGCTTCCAGTCATTTAGTTGCATTTTAATGGAATTATAAAGCATATCATAGTTATGATGCAAAAGATCTTTGAGATCCTTTGGGAATCTGACAACCAAGTGCCGCCAGGACTCTGTAGTCCACTTGAATGGAAATTTCTTCACAATTTCCCCTGCATTCTACATGATACCCATATTGGGTAGAGTTCAAGCCCTTTTGACACATGCTGGCAAGACTTAAAAGAGCACATGTTACGCTGCTTCCCCTGTGTGAGATGCCTAGGATCCATTAGAAGCTTAGCAGCATACTTGAGCCTGAACATTTACTGAGATCAGCCTCCTATCTATCTTTCATGACTTGTTGTAAAGCACTTTATGAACAAGATAACTTTTGTACTACTCTAACATTTCCTGAGGAAGATCCAATTTTGAAACGCTGTTATATAATCCAGAGATGATGTTGATGATGTACCTTTGCACTAGGATTTTCTTATGATCTGTAGGAATTGATTTATTGTGTTGTAGTGCTCCAGACTGTAATACATAGTAAGCATTTTCTTTGCAAGTCTTGTTGACTGCTTGATTTGTGGGTCAGACACTCACAACTGTTCCCTTTATACTCTTTCTCTAAATAGGTCGTGTTTGTCCACATTGGTCTTACCCAATGTACCCATTCTGTTTAAAAATGGGAAATGTCCCTGAGGTATCTCCTATTTCTAGCTTGAAGGAGCATACTAGGACAGCAGCAAGCACTATTCTTCAAGCTTGGATCACAGATTACTTTTCCTGTTGGTTACAGATTGGGCAGGTAGAATCCCAACAACTGCTTGGTCAACAAACAGGAGGGGGGGAAGGAGGAGCAAAGTGCAAAGGAAGGTAGTTGATTTGATCTTTTAGGTCCCAACACATTTTGTGATGAGCTTCGTCAGGGGATCGAATAAAGTAAAATTACAATAGATACAATCACGGTAATATAAATAAATAGGAAGAAGGCCCATTGTGGAGACAAATGCAACGAGCTCTAGCTGGGCCGCCACCTACCAGCCCCTCCCTCGGGAGAAGTAGGGGCCACAGCGGGCTCATCCCCCGGGCCCAGTGGCGGGTAGGAGGAGGGTCTTGGTGTGGTGGCAGGCCCACATCAGGGAGACTTCTCAGTGTGTTCTGTGGTGGTGCTGCTGGTGGTGGTGGGGCGCAGTGCAGAGCGGCGTCAGAGTTGCCTTGGCTGCCCTGGAAGACGACGACAGGGCTGCCAGTGGAGGGGTGGTGTCTTGCCGCAGCAGCAGTTGCCGCCCTGCCTTGACCATGGCATTTCTGAATGTTTCTGGGCTCTCGCACCTCTTCTCCACCTTTCCCAGTGGGCCTGTTCACCCTCTGTCCATTGGAGCACCCATCCCCTCAGCTGGCTAAGAGCACAGTAAGCCAGAGATGCTTGCGGCCAGCTCACCACCTCTGTGGGCAGGATGGAGGCAAGGGAGCCAGCCAATGCAGCCAGGGGATCCTTCAGAGTGGCAGGTGTGAGAGCCATGTTCTGAGTATGCTATAGGGGATCTAACGTATTCTCTAGTGTGATAGAGGGAATATAAACCCATAGAACCTTTATATATAGACTAAAAAGGCACTCAAGATGAATATTAATAAAAGGTCCACATCAAAAAACGTAGCCAATATGATGCAGCTCAATCAGAAACTTCTCTAACTCCCACCATAGACAAATAGAAAGGTTAGGCAGAGTTTAGTATAATCTATAGCCACGTCAGATGCAAGAAGTCCAGGCTCCCGTGGAACCCATAAAGAGCTAAACATCTCAATAATGCTTAGTCCACAAATGCACATAGAGAGATAATACACAAATACTTAAAAAGCCATTGTTCAGTAAGCGACTCCCCAACTTTTGAACTCCTACTTGTGAAGAAGTGAGCCATGAGCAGTGACTCAGTTCTGAAGATGTGAGCAATGACTCACGAAAACTCCTCCCCTGCCACGAACTTTGTTAGTCTTTAAGGTGCTCCTGGACTCTTTTTTCTACTGCTACAGACAGGCTAATAGGCTACCTGTCTTGATCTACTAGTGAATAGCGATCATCATATAATGGGGAATGTGGCTCTCTACGGCCTTGAGGCATGGCTTTGCTATACATGAGGCGAACTGTTTAAATGATCTACAAGTTTATCGATTTCGAGGTTATGTAACCCACATGCTGCTATGGTTTTGTTATTACTTATGGTCCAAGAAACTCTCTGATTCTCTGATTAAAGGCTAATAGTTTAAAGCAAAATTTGATGCTAATATTATAGTTCCTCCCCAGACAAAATGTCCAAGAAGCTTTGGGAAAAACCTTCTTCCCATCAAGACCAACAGATAGAGTTGATCAGTGGATGGAGGCAGGGCTGACCAGTGAAGAACAGCACCCATTGGTTAATGACCAACTGGCCTTCCCAGCTTGGGAACATATGCCTCCTCCCCTTCTGAGCCCACTGGGGTACAAAGCAGATCCTTTCCAAGCTGGGTGGGATATGTGTTGGACCAGAGACTACTGCCTTCTGGCAAGGCCCTGACATGGTTCCTTTGAAAGCCACACCTTGGGGAGGAAGGATTTAAAAGAAAGAGAAGGAAAGGCGGAGAGAAAAAGAGCCTGCCCATGGAAGTGGGCAAGTCATGTGACTGGTTTTCATACAATGTTTTGTGGGTAATAGGAAGGTGCCCAGAGGCAATGGGCTTTTCTGCATTCTCATTTTCCTCACTTGAGTCTCCTGTTGTTTTGGGTTGTTTTTTTCCTGTTCTGCATGTGTTTCGCTCCCTCTAGTGGTTGATTCAATATTATATCACTTTATGTCCAGCATATCTCCCTGCTGATTTCAACTGCAGGTTTATTAGCTGGACATAAACTGATGTAATATCAAGTTGACCACATGCAGAACAGGGGGGGGAAGACCCCTGAAGCCACAGGAACACACAAGTGAGGAAAATGAGAATGCAGAAAAATTCAAGGTTTGTCTGGGAGCCTGTGGCAGCTCTTTGCAACCCTAAAAGACGGGGAAGCTTGTTGTGTGCATATTCTGGTAAAGATGAAGGGCTCAGCATATCCCTCCCCCTTATGATTTCACAGAAACAAAGAGGTATTAGAAACTTTTAGAGAAAAGTATTATAGTGGGAACAAATCTCTAATTTCTAGCTTTGGCAAAGCAGGTCCAGTAGTTTCCCTTGGGATGTTGAGGGCTGATTGTGAAGTAAAGAACTAGAAATTCTTGGTCTCGTCGGAGTGACTGGCCAAAGGCCACCCAGTTTGTTTTTCAGGCGAGTGGTCTCTCTTTCTCTACACACACACACACACACACACACAGAGAGAGAGAGAGAGAGAGAGAGAGAGAGAGAGAGAGAGAGAGAGAGAGGTTCTTTAAAACAACACAGAAATAAACCCCTTGCTCTCATTCAAACACAAGACACTCGGTATGATGATTTCCCCACAATTTGAAAAGTCAAAATTCTGACAGAAACAGGTCACTGTATTAAAAGAGGAATAACGTGAATAGAGCTGGAAACCATGTGTCTAATGAATAGCCTCCGGTTGGGAAGTTTGTGCTCAGCAGTGTTTTTAATCTAGAAATAAATGTGCTTTTCACAACCACCAACGCTCACTGTCCTTTTCAGGACTTAGCCGTCTCTCTTTCTCTACACAGAGAATGTTTTAAGGCACTTTTCAATGTCCTATGTCAGTCCGTTAGTTAAAAACAAGCAGGGAAATATTAAAACATTATAGACCATTCCTACAGAAAGAGTCGCAGGTCCATTTAAAATGTGTATGGACTTGAGTCAGTCCAAGACATGTTAGTCCCCAGGACAGAGAATCCTGAGGTAAAAAAAATGTACTAGCATGAATCCAACCATTGTCAGATTTCACAGAGTGGACTTTTCTGCTTCTCCTTCCTGGTGAAGCCCATTGAGATGCATGCCATTTTGTTCCTGGGGTGGTCATTTGACCCTCAGGATTGGCATAGATGGTAATAGTTGAATAACAGTTACCTAGTGAACTTGTAATGAAGAAATGGTTGGAGGAGAGAAGGTTAAGAAATATGCAGGAGGTCGTAGCACTGTGGGAAGCCATGTAAGGGGGGGGAAAGGGAGTGGGATAGGACGTAATGGGTATAAATGTAAAATTAATGTTGGTTTTGATTGATTATATGCTGAATAAAAAGATTTCTACAAAAAAAAAGGATTGGCATAGATGGCAAAGTGGTAGGACTGCCAACTCTAGGTTGAGAAATTCCTGGAGATTTGGGAGGGACTTCAGTTGGGTAAAATGCCATAGAGTCCATCCCCCAAAGCAGCCATTTGCTTCGTGGGAACTGCTACATGTAACCTGGAGATCAGTTGTAATACCAGGAGATCCCCAGACCCATCTGCAGTAGAGGGGAATAGGTAGAAATCACCATTCCTTTTTCTACATATATAAATGCCAATAAGTATGTAATGGAACTGCTACATGTAGCCTGGAGATCAGTTGTAAAACCAGGAGATCTCCAGACCCATCTGCAGTAGAGGGGAGTAGGTAGAAATCACCATTCCTTTTTCTACAGATAGAAATGCCAATAAGTATGTAATGGAACTGCTACATGTAGCCTGGAGATCAGTTGTAAAACCAGGAGATCTCCAGACCCATCTGCAGTAGATGGGAGGAGGTAGAAATCACCATTCCTTTTTCTACAGATAGAAATGCCAATAAGTATGTAATGGTGGTCGGATACATACCACTATAAATCATATACTTCCTCATTTCTAATCCTATACGGTATCTCGAAACTTGCCTCCTGAAATAGGTCATTTTACTCTGCTTAATGGTTGTCTGATGGTTTGGATGGACTACAGGAACATAATCTTGTTAGAGAACTAGGACCTTCTCTGGGGACGTAATCATTGATCACCACCTTGAAGTGGAGTAGCAGTTATTTTTTAAAAAAATTACCCACTAACTCATATTTTCCTGGAGAACAACATAAGCGCCATCCTGGATAGTTTGGGAGAAATCAGTAAACAGATAAATAGCAGGCAATAAGCTTGCAGTTTGGTGTCGTGGTTAAGTGCGCGGACTCTAATCTGGGAGAACCGGGTTTGATTCCCCACTCCTCCACTTGCACCTGGCTGGATGACCTTGGGCAAGCCATAACTCTGGCACAGCTGTTCTTGAAAAAGAGCAGTTTCTGTCAAGAGGTCTCTCAGCCCCACCTACCTCACAGGCAATGTTCCCTCTAAGCTGTGGAGTCTTGTGAGCAAAACGTCTACATTGTGAGCGACTGGCATTAAAGTTGTGAGCGAGCGATTCGGCTACTGCATACATTAGTTTGCTCTGGAGCCATCCCTACCTGAGCTAAGACAAAAATGTTTGAGCTGGAGGCTAAAAACTGTGAGCTAGCTGACACTAACTCAGCTTAGAGGGAACACTGCTCACAGGGTGTCTGTTGTGGGGAGGGGAAGGAAAAGGAGTTTGTAAGCCGCTCTGAGACACCTTTGGGTAGTGAAGGGCGGGGTATAAATCCAATCTCCTCCTCCTCCTCCTCCTCCTCCTCTTCTTCTTCTTCACGTTTGGAAAATATTTATCTGCATTCCTGTATTTTTCACTGAGCTGAAGGCAGCTCCGGCTGTTCTAGGTGATTTGTTTCAATTAATGTCAAATTTCACATGGAAGACTGTTCCCTGCTGATGACATCATATATCTGTATTCCTAGGGTTGCCATCTCAGAGTTGAGACATTCCTGGAGATTTTGGGGTGGAACCTGGTGAGGGCAGGGTTTGGGGGAGGGGAGGGACCTCAACAGTGTATAGTGCCATGGAGTTCACCCTCCAAAGAAGCCATTTTCTCCAAGGGAACGGATTTCTTTAGCCTGGAGATCAGTTGTAATACCAGGAGATCTCCAGGCCCCACCTGGAAACTGGCAACCCTAATTCCAAGGCTAACCCTTTCTGCAACCATTCCAAGACACCATTTCTTAAGGGACTTGCATTTTTATCTCACATACTTCTTTCTGTTACCCCAAACGCACATCTCCATAAGTTGTGTGATTTGTTGATTTGTATAAGAATTGAGAATCTGAGGTTATACTGTTTGCAAAAATGAAATGATGATTTTTTTTAAAAAAAATCCTACCCATCGTGGTTTAGGTTTACTGATAATGGCCGAGTTCAGACTGACAGTTTGAAGCGGGAGGGAGTCATGGCAAAAAAGACCCGTAACAAACTGTTTTTCGGTTCACACTGCAGCGACTGACGTGGGAACATACTGGGAGGAGGCGCAAGGGAGCATTCACACTGTTGGCCGGCCTCTGGCGGAGACAAGGCTGTAAGGCATGGCTTTCTTTTCTTTTTTTCCTTCTGGAGATAAGTGCATAAGAGCACAAGAAGAACATGGCTTTCGGCGTTCACACTTTGTTGGTGCGGGATGGACATGGGATAATCGCGCTTTCCAGGGTTTGATACCACTTTCACCTGGTATCTTTTAAACTCGGGAGGGAAGTGTTATGAGACGGGTTGAGTATGGCTGGGAAATGCCAGACAGATGTGCCTGTGTGAACGGCCCCTTCAAGCCGGTTGTGAAATGTTTCTGGCTCCTGCCTATATCAGGGCAAACCGCCAGTCTGAACTCGGCCAATGATTGGAAATTTCTTATTAGTTTTATTTTATTGACTTATTCATTTAATGAATACCAGTGCCTCAGAAGACGTCTGCATGCACACACAAGCTGATACCCAGAATTAAATTTTGTTGGACTTACCGGACTCTGGACTTTGTTCGCAGGGGTCATTTCGTAGAAAAAGAGGTGGAGGAACTCATTAGCATAACTTATTTTGCATATGCCACACACCCTGACATCACCGGACGTGTGCCAGAAGGCAACACCCACCGCTCAGGCTCCACTGGACTGTTTTGGATTGCTAGCTATTGGGGGGGGGGGGGAACGTGCAGATCTGTCCTTGCAGAGGAGGGAGCGCTTGTATCTGAATAAAACTTGGTCTTAAAGGTGCCACTGGACTGTTTTGGACCGGGGGGCCAGGGGGGCTCTGCAACTTACCTGGCTGCTTCTTGCTCTGACTGAGGGCTGCTGGGAGCAGGGGGTGGGGCTTGTTGCATGTGCCCACCCCCTGGGCTCTTTACTGCCGGAGCTCCGCTCCTGTGCGCTCCTGCAAGAAATAACCCCTGTTGGTTCGCATTTATTTTACGTTGTTTATAGTGTGCCTTTCTTTCAGGGACTCAAGGTGGATTACACAGAGTAAGGCAGTACAATTAACAAAGTAGGACATTCAATAAACAATGCACTAGGACTGCAGAAGTCTGGAACCAACCAGAAATTGAAAGATAGGATTGAGGCCGTGCAAAAAAATCTATAATAGGATCCTACTTATAGTAAGCTCTGCACGGCAGTATAGACCACAGTCCCCAATAATTTATCCAAGTAAGTTTGTAAACCATTTTTTACAATGCAACCCCATTACCTGCACAAAATGTCCCTCTTGAATAATTCGGTTAATTACTCTCAGCATTCCATAGGTAAGAAGGGTGCATCTGCCCATCGATCTCTGATTTTAACATATAGATTTCCTTCGCTGTGTTTTTCCCCAGAATTAAACCCAAACAAATGGTGCCCATATAAACTAAGCTTGTCATTCCAGTTTGGTCCTTGCATCTGTTAAACACCTTTATTATGATGTATGCTAATTTGTTGCTTTCCCTCGGCTCTACCTATATGCATGGACTAGGGATGGGCACGAACCCACAAACGAACCCCGGTTTGAGCATGAGCCAGACTGGTTCATGCTTCACGAACCAGGGATTTGGGAGAATGTGTCCCCCCCAATCCACCCACAAACCTCCATGTTTTTCATGGAGGTTCATGAGGTATGTGGCAGACATGTTCTTGGGCTCCAAAGGCATTTAAATGCCTTCAGAGCTTACTTCTGGGTCAGGCCGCCCAACCAGAATTGAGTTCTGACGGCATTTAAATGCCTTTGGAGCCCACCTCCAGGGTCCAACCGAATTGACTGAGCTCCAAAGGCCTTTATAGGCCTTTGGAGCTCACTTCCAGTTGGGGCTTGCCCATATAAAGGCACATAAGGTCTATAAAAGCCTTCACTCTGGGAGTTCAGTTGGGCTGGCCTGAACCCCGAACCTCCAGCAAACCTACATTTTCCCAGTTCATGCCCATTCCTAGTATGGACTGGCAACTTCCATTTCAGTCTAATGAAGTGAGTGTGTGTGCACAAGAAAGCTTATACTGTGCATAAAGCTTTGTTGGGCTTGAAGGCACCCCTGGATTCAAACTTTGTTCTTCAGTTTTGTCTAGTTAGCAGAAAGCTAGAAGGGGGGGGGATTCCTGACCTCCTTGGGGAGGCCTTTCCATAAGGTGGGAGGCACAATGGAGAAATCATGTGTATGAGCAGTAGGTGATTTTGCCCATTTGCCGACTGGCACCTACAGAAGGCCCTGCTCAGATGAGCGAAGACAAATGCATTGAAGGAGAAAAAAAATAATGACACACATGCATCATTTTATTTACCTGGGTAACTCCTTGCTTCTGATTCCAAAACACATTGATTCCCTCTCTCCAGTTCCTTCTTCCTTCTCACTGTCTGATTTCTTTCCCGTCCTTGGTCCAAAAATTTATATTGGAGTTGACAATTTTCCTAGTGAGACTGGGTATGTTCAGATAAGGAAAAAAAAAAAAAAGAACAGAACCACAAAGCGATTGATGCTAACGTGTTGATACAAGTATCATATAGATTTCTGGAGTCCCTACGTGATTATTTCTTTTGTGATGACTGCATTTATAGTAGCTGTTTATTTTTAGAAATATTTATTTCCTTATTAACAATATTTACATCTCACTTCCCTCCCAATCAACAGGACTCCAAGTGGCTTAATTTATAAAAACCCAGCTAAAATCGTCTTTCACACACATACTTCCCAGAAGTGTGCACGCTAAAAGCAGCAAACGAGCCACATTGCTGCACCTATGCGCATAGGCGCATGTCGCATTCGAAGTGTGAACGCTCCCTTGCGCCTCCTCCCCGGTATGCTCCTGCATCAGTAGGTACAGTGCGACCGGGAATCCCCAGCACAACTTGGTCAGGGTCTTTTTGCCCCGCCTCCCTCGCACTTCATACTGCCAGTCTGTCCTCTGCCTAAGTGAGGGAGAAAGAGTATCACACTATGCTTGACGGTGAGATTGAAGGTAGATACTGGACTGGAATGACTTTAAATTCTTGTTTTAAAACAAAGCAAGTTTGACAAAGTTATTCTGTAAAAAAAATGTGCAGATTTGCAATGGCATCAGTTATCATTATCTAACTATGACTGCTTTGTACACATCACACCCATCCTGCTGTTAATACCTCCATCCCAGAAATAGATCCGTCACATCCGTGTCAGCTGTCTAATAGAGAGGGCTGAAAGGGGGGGGGAATGACAGCCACTTTCACTCCCCTCTAAGTGATCTGTGCATCCCCGTCCCGTTAATTCAGTACTAATGGAGCCTCTATTTTGCTTGCTCCGTCTGTCCCACATACATCAAGTCAAGACTTGCAGAAAGCAACGGCATCAATATTTGTGCACCCTCAGCCCCTGGATGGGTCTTGTCTTCTAAAATGCACAGAATCTCAACTGCACACATCTCAACACAGCGAAATGGCGAGTTGTTAACAGATCTCTGAGATCCTAGATACGCTTGTTAGCAATGCCGAGCATTATTCTGACAGCTTTCATTAGAGGTCCTTCTCCCTTTATTTTTTTTTAAATATTCCCCCTCCAAAGACATACAGTGAGCTATGTTATAATTAACTCAGCTGCCAAAAGATATTATATATCATCAGAAGCTCACCGGCCTAAGGTAGTCTAAGAATGGCAGTAGCATTGTTCTGTGTTTAATCAGGTCAAAGCGGTGGCAACTTTAATTACAGTTATTGTCAAGGCACTATTTAATGTCTGGAACAATAAACCTTGTCATGTGTCAGCCCCCTACTGTCTTCTGCCACAGCCTTCTTTGTATGAAAGGAGAGAGGTCTCTTTGCTTATCTCAACACTGATGAACATCTTCCCACACAGGTACATCTTTTCGAATGCTTTAGGCAACGAACAGCTGAAAGACGCATTCCTACCAAGTGTTGCAAAACAGCAAGGGGAGAGTTTAAATGGTCTATGGAGGTGGAGGAGAAGGAAAGGGGGCTTTATTGCTTTATTGTTCTCTGTGGTGGTTTTATTGAACCCATAAATCATGCTGAGGGCCATGAGTTATGAGGCAACATAGAAATAGCTGAAACAAATACCTTGTGGGGCAAAGGTGAGGGGCTAATAAGCAACACAGGAGCTGCAGTGGCTCAAGTGGTTAAGACGCTGAACTGCAGGCTGTGGAAGGTCAGTAGTTCAGCAGTTCGAGACCCGGGTGCCGCAAGACGGAGTGAGCTCCCGTCTCTAGTTCCAGCTCCTGCCAACCTAGCAGTTCGAAAGCAAGAAATTGCAAGTAGATCAATAGGGACCACTTCAGTGGGAAGGTAACAGCGTTCCGTGCGCCTTGGTGTTTAGTCATGCCGGCCACATGACCACGGAAACGTCTTCGGACAGCGCTGGCTCTTCGGCTTTGAAACGGAGATGAGCACCGCAACCCTAGAGTCGGACTCGACTGGCTTTCCAGCAAGGGAACCTTTACCTTTACCTAATAAGCAACACAACACTCAGGCTCGTAGTCAGGATTTTTTTTTAATCCAGGGGGCGTTTAAATAAGTCAGGGGGCACCCCTGCACACCCCCATCCAGTGGTGTCCTGTCCGGTGGCAGAGGAATAGAGGGTGGGGATGACTGGCAAGGTCACAGCTTGAGGGCAGGCCTGGGACTCCAGCAGGTAGGTTCGGCTCCAGCAGGCAGGCTCAATGTGGGTGATGGTGTGGTGTGGCACACAAAAAATAAAATAAGGATTTTCCAAGGGGGCTGGGCTGGATGGGAAGTTGGGGGGCCAGGCCCTGACTGAGATGCACCACTGTAGCTACAGGCCTGATAACACTTGTATTGATAGCATCCTTGAAGGCCCAATTCCCACAGAACTTTCAACAGAGACCAGATCTGGTTGGGGTTACCAGCTCCAGGTTGGAAAATAACTGGAGATTTTTGGGATAGAGCCTAAGGAGGGCAGGGTCCATGGAAAGTGGGAGCCTCAGCGGGGTACATTGCCACAGAGTTCACCTTCCAAAGCGGCCATCTTCTCCAGGGGAAATGCTCTCTGTGACCTGGAGATCAGTTGTTGTCGCAGGAGATCCCCTGCCACCATCTGAAGGTTGGCAATCCTGCTATTTGGTGCATGAGTCTTTGGAAGCATCGTGTGAAAGTAGCCAGGAGCTCAGCATCGTTGGAGTCTGGCTGTGGATGATGTTCTGGAAGATTTTCGCTGTATTGCCAATAATGAATGCAGATGCTTTACCCTACTGGCTCAGGATTAGGGATGCACCCGAATGCACCCCCCAAAATGGCCCATTTGGACCCCTTCGGGCTGCTGCAGACCGATTCAGATTCTCTGATCTGAATCGGCTTGCTGCCGAATTGCCGCCGAATTTCGGCGGCAATTTGGCCCCGTTATATCCTATGGGTCATTGAAGTCAATGGCGAAAACATAGGGTATATTCTGGGGGCTGCAGGGGAGGGGGTTTGAGGGAGAGGCTCCAAACTCACAGGGTAGCTGCTGGAGCCTCTCCCCAAGATACCAACCATGTTTGAAGAACATTGGACCAGTAACATTTTCCCCACCATAGAGAACAATGGAGGGGATAAGGGCAGCCTGTTTGAGGGCCCATAGAATTGGACCCCCTGGTCCAATGCTCTTGAAACATGGTTGGTATCTTGGGGAGAGGCTCCAGAAGCTACCCTGCGAGCTTGGAGTCTATCCCTCACACCGCCTCTCCTCCAGCCCTCAGACTATACCCTATGTTTTCGCCATTGACTTCAATGGCTTCTAGGATATAATGGGGCTGAAATTGACATTAGGCTGGCTGAAAGACTCCCAAATCGGCTTGTACTGTCGAAACTGACATGCGGGAGTCTTACTGCCAGCCGAAATTGAATCTATCCAATTTGGCTGAATCCGAATGGGGTGAATTGTTTTTTGTTTGTTTTTTTTTTTTTTTGCACACCCCCACTCAGGATCTTAAACAAAATATTCTAACTATACCATAAACACTTTTTTAAAATGCCAGTCTCTCATGCATGTGCCGCTTGTTTGTTCTCCTGACCTCTTTTGTTGACTGCGAACTACTCTTGCAAATGCATATTTGCTCCCCCAGTAAAAGTTGATGGCCCAACAGCCTTCCTGGGTTAATGAACTTTGATGTTCCTTCTCATAATTACTATTCTAAGCAACAAAACTGTTTACAGACTGATGCCTTACTTACCATGCTGTACAGCCAGTAATTAAATTTAATGTGTTGCAACAAAATCAGCATGCTGGAGAGTTAACCTTAAATCACCTTTTTAATGATTAAAGAATCCATTTTCATCTTTTCCGGTAGCCAATTCAGATACCAGCTTGCCCCCCCCCTCCAGCTTTGAAATGTATGATAAGTATCTTTTATTCACAAAATTATTTTGTGAATACATTCTTCGCAAATGTATTGGGGCCATCTTTCTGGGTGTATAATCAATGCTGAGACAACTTCATTATATAATTGTCATATTATAATCCATCACTAACAGATTGATTGTGATTAGTCATCATAGCCAAGGACATAAGAATTTCCATATCATACAACTGATAGCATTTGAATGTTCTGTGTCACTAACACTATAGATTATAGATCTATACATACCACACCAGGGACTGTGACAGCCAGACTTTGGTACTTTCCCCCTACCACCAGGAATGTGATAATGCATGTGTGTACCTGTTGAGTCTAGAAGCTTTTGATGGCATTGGTCATGGTATCCTATGGTTGGGTTTTGGAAGTAAGGTTGCCAACTCTAGATTGGGAAATTCCTGGAGATTTGAAGGTGGAGCCTGGAAAGAGCCTTTATATTCTGTTTTAGTGACTGGTTGCTAATGTTTTTTTCCTGTCATTTCAGACAGACCCGTTTTAGAAACTGGCTGCTAGCAGAATTTATTTACCTGTTCAGACAAACCAACTTGTGTCAGGTTAGCAAAGCGTGGTTGAGCGGCTTTTGAGGGAAACTGCTTTTCTCCATTTTCAAACACATCATTGTGCTTCTGAATCACTGTGGTGTGCTGTTTAAAATGTCCAGAGTGCTTCCTACAATGCCGCTTTTCCCACTCCCTTTCCACACCTACCCAAGTTTTGTCCTCAGGATCTTCCTTGCTTGCTCCCCTTGATCCTTTTAGAAGGCCCTGTTATAATTATTTATTTACATTATAGTCCACCTTTCTCACTTGGACTCGAGGCAGATTAGGATGGGACATTCACTAATGATGCAATAGGGATTAGGGTTTGTGGAACCAACCAGAAGTCTAAAAAAAGAGCGGAAGCAAAGTTTCCATCATAGGATTGTAGTTTCAGCATGCTAAACAGATTAGTAAGGATGGGCATGAACTGGGTCATGAACCAAAATTCAGAGCCCCTGAACCGACGTTTTGGGAAGGCACCTTTCCCAAACATTTACTAAGTTTTTGCCTGGTTCAGCTGTTTGGGCCATTTAAACCTAACAGTGAGACGGTGCACCTGCCCACTGTTAGGTTTAAATGGCTAGCAGCCATTTCAGTGATCCTTTTCGCTCCCCCCACACACTTCCAAGGGGGGAAGCAAAAGGGATCGCTGAAATGGCTGGCAGCCATTTAAACTTAATAGCTGGGTGGGTCTGTCAGCTGTTAGGTTTAAATGGCTGCAAGCCATTGAACCCATCCATTTTGCTCCCCCCGCCCACTTGGAAGCAAGGGGGAGTGAAATGGATGGGTTAAATGCCTGCCAGCAATTTAACCCTTCCTGCTATTTAACCCTGCCTGCCAGCTGTTTAACCCTTCCCGCTCTTTAACTCTGCCAGCAATTTAACCCTTCTGAGAAAGGGGGCCCCACACTGACTGGTTTGGTTCATGCATTTTTTGCTTGGTTCCGTTTGGGGTTTAGTTTGGGACCACCCCAAACTCTGAATGAAATTGGAGTTTTTTGGTTTGTGCCCATCCCTACATAGTGTAGACCACGGTCCCTAATAATTTGACTAAGTAACTTTGGGAATTATTTAGTACAGTGCAAGTCTATTGCCTGCATAGAAATGCCCCTTTTTCATAATTCAGTTATGCATAATTTGTGGAGACCCATGAGAGATGGAACCTTCCTGACCTCCTCAGGCAGGCTGTTCCATAAGTGGGGGACCACAAAGGAAAAAAGCACATGTACGGGCAGTTGTTGATTTTGCCCATTTTCAGGTTGGCGCCTGCCAAAGATCTCGCTTCGATGAGTGAAGCTGTCAAGGATTCTAAACAGGGACAGCTTGGCAAGGGCACAGTTGTTTGCTTAACCATCTCTATGGCAAAAATCAGGTCCCAGCTGCATGCACAGGCCATCTCTGAAGAACATGTGCACATTTCAGAGCGTTGGAAATGAATAACAAACACATTTATATGAGGGATTTGAAAAAGAGACCTCCATTTGCCAACTGATCAGAAAATACAACTTCTGGCAGCAATGCCTGAGTTCTGCACCATATATTTAATAACTCTATTCTCTGGGCAGCTATATTTTTCAGCTGTTGTGGAATTTGGATGGATCAGTCATTTATTCTCGTGTGCTGTACATGTTAAGAAGTTCAGAACACAAAGCTCATATCTATTCTGAACAGTTACAACGGAGAGTAGCCGTTGCTGAAATGTAATTGCCTTGATGGATTTTTCCCGGCTGCAGTCCTGCAATCTAAGCTGATAGGCCCTGAGGTCAAAAGGTAACAGTGCAGCTTTTTAAAGTAACTTTTGGGGAAACAGTGAAAAGAATTGTGGAGCATCCAGTTTGGGATGACCGATCCCTAAAGGATGATGGGGAAGTGGGAAAATGTCCCAAGCAATGCTCCCTCTAAGCTGTGGAGTCTTGTGAGCAAAAATTCTACTTTGTGAGCTACTGGCATTAAAGTTCTGAGCGAGCGATTTGGCTACTGCATCAATTAGTTTGCTCTGGAGCCATCCTTCCTGAGCAAAGACAAAAATGTGTGAACCAGAGGCTAAAGAAGTGTGAGCTAGCTCACCGTAACTCAGCTTAGAGGGAACACTGGTTCCAAGGCACCTAAACAGAGACAACATAGAACTTAGAAATGATTATAAAAAAGAAAATAATAGCAGCTTCAAGGTGTAGTAAAAGGTCATCAGGACAACACCTGAGCCAAAGAAAGAATGAGACAAGGAGAGCCAGTTTGGTGTAGTGGTTAAGTGCGCGGACTCTAATCTGGGAGAACCGGGTTTGATTCCCCACTCCTCCACTTGCACCTGGCTGGATGACCTTGGGCAAGCCGTAGTTCTGACAAGAGCTGTCCTTTGAAAAAGAGCAGTTTCTGTCAAGAGTTCTCTCAGCCCCACCTACCTCACAGGGTGTCTGTTGTGGGGAGGAAAAGGAATTTGTAAGCCACTCTGAGACACTTTTGGGTAGTGAAGGGCGGGGTATAAATCAAATCTCTTTTTCTTCTTCTTCTTCTTTAAAAAAATATATATGCTAATTTTAGAAGAACCGGAGAACACAGATGTAATGGCCATTTTAAGAACCTTGAGTAATGGGAGGGAGAAATCAGTTGAATACTTATCCCTGATATAAACCCTTGACAGCAAGGCCAAGTAAAAGTTATTGGGGGCATTGTTGGTTAATAATATGGGTGGAAATCATAACTATGGGAGGAAATATTAACCCCCCCTCAAATAATATGTTATCCTCTCCTCTACCATTATAGGATTGGGAAATGCGTGAAGATTTGGGGGGGTGGGGTAGAACCTAAGGAGGGTGGAGTTTGGGAAGGGGAGGGATATCAGGGAGGTATGATGCCATAGAGTCCACCTTCCAAAGTGCCCATTTGGTTCAGGTGGACTGATCTCTGTTGCCTGGGGATCCCTTGTAATCCCAGTAGATCTCCAGCCACCACTTGGAGGTTGGCAACACTTTCCACCAGTACTCTTCCCATGATCATGAAAGAAATTAGGGAGACAAAAAAGGAGAAACACCCTTTTCAGACATCCAGTCCTGGCACATCAGTCACGCTTAACACGAATGAGCACTACCCCGAATCTTCCTGATCGGAGAGGTCTTCGTTTTGCCTGAAAAGGGCCACATGCACCTTTTTCAGCTTTTGGTACATGGAAACAGAAATCTAGATTTTTGAGGGTATGCATTTGCACCTGAAAAGGACTATCATATATTTACTTCAGTTGCTTTCACATTGCCGGGGGGGGGAGGAGTGTGACCAGGTGACGACAATGACAGTGTTTAAAGTGTTGGTCTGGGATCTGGGAAAGCCAGGTTCAAGTCCCCACTCTGCCATGGCGGTTTGCTGGGTGACCTTGGGCCAGTCACGTACTCTCAGCCTAACCTACCGCACAGGGTTGTTGTGAGGATGAAACAAAGGAGAGGGAATGATGTAAGGTGCTTTGGGTCCCCATTGGGGTGAAAGGCAGGATATCAATCAATCAATCAATCGAAATGAATCAATTATTGTCTAGACCAGGGGTCATTTCGTAGAAAAAGAGGTACGGGAGCTCATTAGCATAACTCATTAGCATAACTTATTTGCATATGCCACACCCCCTGACATCACTGAAAGTGTGTCAGAAGGAAACCCCCACCACTCAGGCTCCACTGGACTGTTTTGGATTGCTAGCTATTGGGGGAGGAGGGGAGACGTGCAGATCTGTCCTCGCAGAGGAGGGAGAGCTTGTATCTGAATAAAACTTGGTCTTAAAGGGGCCACTGGACTGTTTTGGACCGGGGGGCGGGGGGGGCTCTGCAACTTACCTGGCTGCTTCTTGCTGTGACTGAGGGCTGCTGAGAGCAGCCTGGGCTCTTTACTGCCGGAGCTCCGCTCCTGCAGGAAATGACCCTTGGTCTAGACTACTGTGCCTTGGATTAGTTAGACCTCCAGGAGCTGACTAGAGAGAACACAAACCCTGATCCTAATCCTGAGCTATGTCTGGGAACTGGTATACGATGCAAGTGTTGTTGAACCAATGGCAAACAGTGGTCACATTGCTAATATTAACTTCAGCATAAAGGCAAGTGGGAAGATGCACGAAAAGTACAACATGTTCACATTTGATTTCAGAAGAGGACCCCCCCCCCTCCATGAAAGGATTGGTCAAAAGGAAGTTGAAAGAAAGAAGGCCGGGGTGCTGAGAAGCAGCCCTGTAGCTAGGGATTTTGGGGGGAGGGGGCCTTTGGGGGGGCCACCAGCTAATTAAATCAAAGGCTCATGGGCAAGGGGGGTCTGCTTGGTGTGCACCCACCTAGCCCCCAGTAGAACCTTCCTCTGTGGCGAGCCAGAATCCCAGTGTTAATAGACTGAACAGTGCTGCGCACTAAGGCTCCTCAGAGGTCCAGGGACACTGCCACATTTTAAAAAGAGAGAGTGGGGATCAAGCTTCCTCCCTCTCTCCTTCCCTGAGCCGAAGATCTATTCTGAAGCCTGGTGCAGAAAACCCAACAGGAGGAGCGAACTCTTGCCGCGGTTGCAATCTGATCAATGTGTTTGACTCAGTCAACCAGTTACTGCTGGGTCCTAAAGAGACTCAGCTCATCATAGATGAGCTCAAAAAGGGAGATGTTGGCTCGTATTTGTGAGTGCAATTCTGTAACTGTGCGGCAGGAAATCAGGGGGAGGGGGCCCAGGGGGGAGGGAAAGCTAAGGCTCAGGGAGCAGGACCCATAAAAATCACTAGGGGGCTGGGCCCCGTGGGCCCCACGGTAGCTATGGGCTTGCTGAGAAGTCATTAAATCCTCAAATAACTGCAGCTCAGATAGAATGTGTATCATGGATTAGGAAAGGTACTATCAAGTCCAAAAGGATGCTCAATGCAGTTGATAGGAAGAGTCAAAGAAGCCATAAAGGACAAGAAAGCTCCTATTAAGAACTGGAAGGCAATAATGTCCTTTATGTATGGGATCTTGCCTGTCAAATAGTAGGTAGATTGGAGAAAACAGCATCCTGATTTTATATGAAATTGAAGGCAGGCACGATTCTGAGGGCAGGCAAAGCTACTAATAGGCAGGCAGAGGTCCTGAAGTCTTGGTCACACCAGAGAGATAATCCGGGGATGAAGCAAGGCTTTTTTCTCCGGAGCAAACTGAAGCGCATTATCACAATCAGACATTTCCCCCAAGACTCCATGCACATGCCCTCAGCTGCGATCACACTTTGATGGTGAAACATGTACGTATTTGTGCACATGCACAGTTCCGCATTTGTGTGCATACCACCGGAAGCAACGGGATACCAACGCTTCCATGATCTGATGTCTGCCCGCACCCTGCATTTTCTGGAAACGAGTGCACTTTGTTATGCCAACTTCTCCAGGA
>NW_015168093.1:461360-462369 GCF_001447785.1 Gekko japonicus | reverse complement strand
GCTTGGCATGCAGAAGACACTGGGCTCAATTAGTGAATGATCTCTGGCTAAGACCTTGGAGAACCACTGCCACTCAGAATAGACAATACTAGCCTTGATGGGCCAATGGACCGATTCACTATAAGGCAGCTTTATGTGTATCCTGCATGACAAAAGGAATGGTGATGCATCTTAAGGACAGTTGATATACTGGACGGCAAAGGATGAGATGGTTAGACAGTGTCATCGATGCAACGAACATGAAATTGAGCCAACTTCAGAGGATGGCGGAAGACAGGAGGGCCTGGCGGGAGATGATCCATGGGGTCGCGAAGAGTCGGACTCGACTGTGCGACTGAACAACAAAAACAGGTAAAGAATTACATGCCAGGCATAACTGCAGCATAAAGCAAACAGAGCAGTCTAAAGCAGAGCAGTCTAAAGCATACAACTCATGGGCTGGAACCGGCCTGTTCAGGGCTCTTATCCAGCCTGTGAGCAATTGGTCAATACCTTTATTGCCAGATGGCAGAGACTGTGCATTATGCCTCTGTATAGTGTCCCAGTGCTAATGTGTAACAGGCGGTGAAAGTGGGAGGGCAAGCATCAGGGAGATACCATAAGAGCATTAATATTTTAAGCATGTCTGTATTTTGAGTAAAAAATACTATTGTTAATTGGGTTTGCCTACATCCTTTATAAAGTTTATATCTCCGGTAATTGGGATTACATTTTATGGCACATATGGTCTGGCATGACAAAGTGACGAAGAAGAGGAGGAGGAGGAGGAGGAGATTGGATTTATACCCCGCCTTTCACTCGGAGTCTGAGAGCGGTTTACAAACTCCTTTCCCTTCCCCTCCCTACAACAGACACCCTGTGAGGTAGGTGGGGCTAAGAGAGCTCTGAGAGAACTGTCCTTGAGAGAACAGCTCTGACAGACTATGGCTTGCCCAAGGTCATCCAACAGCTGCAAGTGGAGGAGTGGGGAATCAAACCCAGATTAGAGTCCACGCACTTAACCGCTACA
>NW_015168093.1:458087-461316 GCF_001447785.1 Gekko japonicus | reverse complement strand
AGCTGCAAGTGGAGGAGTGGGGAAGCAAACCTGGTTCTCCCAGATTAGAGTCTGCACACTTAACCACTACACCAAACTGGCTCTTTATGTCAGATCCAGCCTTTGTAACAAATGAGTTCGACACCTCTGGTCTAAAGGGATACTGATAAAACAGTCCTCCGGCTTGGCACAGATCCTAAAACAGCTAAAGAAGATAAAACCACTTAGTTAAAAGCCTGGGTAAAGAAAAATGTTCTGGCTTGGCACATAAAGGAAAGTAAGGTAGGTGACTGACAAGCCTCAAGAGAGAGGGCATTCCAAAGACAAGATGCCACCACTGAAAATGCACTCTTTCTAGTTGTCATCCTCCTGCCACCTCTGAAGCCAAGGGCTTGAGAAACAAGCCATAACAGGCAGACTGAACAGTATGGGAGATGTTCCTTCAGCTACCCCAGACACAAGCCGTTAGGGCCTTAAAAGTAAGAACCAACTCTTTGACATGGCCAGAAACAGACGGGTGGCCAATGCAGATCTTTCAGCACAGGGGTGATATGATGCCTGTAGTTAAGTCCCTGACAATGGCCGGGTGGCTGTTTTTGAACTAGTGGCAGTTTCCACACCATATTTAATGGCAGCCCCACAGGGTGCATTACAGTAATCTAACTTTACTTCCACTGCCTATCTAACAGGTTGACAAAGTATCCTCAGTTGGGCTACAGGGAGATAATCAGTGTTTAAAAAGCAGCCGTGGCAATGGGATGACTCATTTTTGGAATGGTGAGCCATATATCCCATTCAGGACTTCTGCAGGCCCATCTAGCTCAGCTGTTAAGGAGAAATATAGCTGGGTGTCATCTACATATTGGTGGTACCTCACTCCATATTTTTGGACAACCACTACCAGTGTTTTAATGTTTTTCTTGGAGTTCACCATTCCAAAAATGAGTTTTCCCATTGCCCCCACTGCTTTTTTAAAAATACTTATTATCTTCCAGTAGTCCAGCTGAGTAATCTAACCTGGAACTGATCAGAGCATGGATCATGGTGGCCATATCACACCTCTTGGAGAAGGGCCATGGCTGACATATCAGCCAAAACTGTTAAAACACTATATGCTACGGAGAAGACCTGGGCCTCCAAGCACAGCCTAGAATCCACCAGCACCTCCAGGCTAGAAACCTGCTCCCTCAGGGGGAATAAAGCCCCCTTAAGAGCAGGCTGAGTCCCACTGCCCAGTCCTTGAGCAGCTTCTCCGTTGACCAACTGCACCTCAGTTTTGTCTGGACTGAGCTTAAATTTATTGGCCTTCATGCATCTTATTAGGAGGAGGAGATTGGATTTATACCCCGCCCTTCACTTGGAGTCTCAGAGCGGCTTACAAACTCCTTTCCCTTCCCCTCCCCACAACAGACACCCTGTGAGGTGGGTGGGGCTGAGAGAACTCTGACACAAACTGCTCTTTTTCCAGGACAGCTGTGCCAGAGCTTGTGACTGACCCAAGGTCAATCAGCAGGTGCAAGTGGAGGAGTGGGGAATCAAACCCGGTTCTCCCAGATTAGAGTCCGCACACTTAACCACTACACCAAACTGGCTCTCCAGTTTACCTTCTCCCAACCCCTGTTCAGGACTTACGCAGACCCACCTGGCTCAGCTGTTAAGGAGAAATATAGCTGGGTGTCATTTGCATACTGGTGGTACCTCAGTCCATATCTTTGGGCAACCACTACCAGTGTTTTCATGTGGACACATGTATCCAGGATATAAAATCCTATATTGTGGGCCACAGGGGAATACTGTCTGTCCAGGAGCTCTTGTCCACAGACGTTGAATAGACTGTCTCCTCCTAGGCTCTTTGTGGTTCACTCCCAGTCTTCTAGACTTCAAGCACTGCTCCTACTGATTGCAGTGTGTTGCAGAGATGGCTGTGTTCAAACAAATATCAAGGTCTGGAGGAGGTGACCCCCTTCCCCACTGCAGGAAAGGGACAGGTGGGTGTCTCACTGGATTAATTGGGACATACATACTTCTGAGTAAGCATGCATACAACTAGGCTGCCTGGATCTGTCTTTAGAGAGAGGAAGCCCTGTGTTCTAATGGACTCGTATGATTCATAGTGTAGTAAGCAAGTCATTGCAATTTTCTATGTATCCATTTCCTAATTTTTTTGAATGGAAATAATAACAGCTGCTTACTTCCTAGAAAGCTACAAGCAGGTATAGTTTAACATGGGCTGCACTGGAAGGGTGGCTTTTGTTGTAGAGCCGCAAGAGTGACCACAGAGTTAAGACATACTGGTTTTCCCATGCTGTGCCACCAAAATGCCTGCAAATTCTACACATCTAAAATCAAGATGAAGATAAATCCAATCAGTCTGAAATGTGGTACAGAGATTCTACCCGGAGAGAGAAATTCTGTTGAGATCACTATGTTACAGTGCCATCCTAGAGTTACACCATTCTAAGTCCATTGAAGTCAGTGGACACAGAGATATGTAACTCTGCTTAAGATAGCACACAAGTCCTGTTGCACTTTAGAGATTAACAAAATTTATCCCAGCATGAAATGAGTTCTGACTCAAAGTACCACTGAGCTTCTGTTACATTGTACCTGGAGATGGGTATGATATAGATATATTTCAGAACTATCCAGTGAGTTGCATCCAGCCAGCTTTTTCACTCAGTCTCACCTGATTACCCCTCCTTATTACAACTCTCATTCCATATACTCCTACGATGAAAAAGAATGAATATTGTAAGTTAAGGCTGTTACCTTAACCTCTGTACCGTATGAGCATTATGGACTTCTATAATCTAATATTTCTTGCTCTCTTAATACTTAGGCTCAGGGGTCTTTTCGTAGAAAAAGAGCTGCAGGAGCTCATTAGCATACGGTATGCTAATGAGCTACTGGCTATTAGCATAATAGCTCATTAGCATATGCAACACCCCCTGACATCACCGGAAGAGATGTCAGAAGGGGAAGCAAAAGAGGGGGGAAGGCATCTTCAAAAGCCTCCCCTCCTCTTCCCTGGGGGGGGGGCGCAGAGAGAAGGGGTTTAAAGTTTAAACCCCTTCTCACCAGAGTTGGGCCACAGAAGGAGGAAAGAGGGAAGGAGAGAGAGAGAGTAGAGAGAAGGAAAGAAGGAAGGAAAGAGGGAAAGAAATAGAAGGAAAGAAGGAGGGAAAGAAAGAGAGAGAAGGGAAGAAGGAGGGAAACAGGGAAAGGAGGAAAAAAGAGAAGAGAAGAAGGC
>NW_015168093.1:432321-458014 GCF_001447785.1 Gekko japonicus | reverse complement strand
GCTCCTGGGCTCCCGGAGCAGCGCTCCGACACACTCTGGCCCCAAAAGACCCCTGCTTAGGCTTCTTGTAACTACATTTCCCCTCTTCTTTTATCCCAGTTCTTTTCCTCTACAAGTTGAGAGCTACAACACTGAACACTATATAAATATTTAAGAAGGAATGGAATTTAGAATGTTTCAAAGTCAATGTAATAGAATGGCCATTTGAAGTAATCAGATGGAACAGTAATTCCAGTTTTGAGAGCCAAACTAAATGTTATGGAGAATTCACCCATATTTATACATGTGTCTATTTGAGGGATATAAAAAAAATATTCTATGCAGGAGAGGAGCTAAGCATCAGGCATGAAGAAAAGTGCTGAAACAGGGAGGGAGGCAGGGTTTAGCTTCCCATTCTGACACACTATTTTCTGTATTAAAAAAACACAGAGCCCCACATGTTTTAGAAGTGAGAATGTGGAAAACCGCACAGACTTGTGGGGAGCATCTAATTTCCCCCTCTTCTACTATTTCCTCTTTCTCTTCCCTGAAAGATGCCATAGCCTCTCCACTTTTCCTGGTTCCTTCTCTCCTTCTCCCCTCAACAGCCAACCTATCTTTAAATCACCAGGCCCGGATGGCATACATCCGAGAGTTCTGAAAGAACTCAAATGTGAACTTGTGGATCTCCTTACAAAATATATGTAATCTGATATCAATATCAATTAATGGTGATCGGTCTCAAAATATAGATATACAAAAGGGAACAAGACAAGGATGCCCTTTATCACCTTTATTATTTACTAGGAGTAATGCCCGTTGTGGGAAGAAATACGAGATCTAGAAGGAAGCTCCAGATGAGTGTCCCGACCAATGTTCCCTCTAAGCTATGGAGCCCTGTGAGCAAAAATTCTACTTTGTGAGCTACTGGCATTAATGTTGTGAGCAGGAGATTTGGCTGCTGCATAAATTAGTTTGCTCTGAAGCCATCCTTCCTGAGCGAAGACAAAAATGTGTGAGCCAAAGGCTAAAAAACTGTGAGCTAGCTCACACTAACTCAGCTTAGAGGGAACACTGGTCCCAACTGTGGCTGGTGGGGCGCCAGAGGGAAGCGGAAAATGGAGGGAGGTAAGCCATGTTTCTTTCCTTCTGCTTAGCTATAAGGCAGGGCTGTCTCAAGTCATTGTGCTGCCCCAAGTGGGTAGAATGGGAGGACAGCCTTATAGTAACACATATGGTTCTCTCCACCTCTCTTCTTTTTTGAAGGGGAGGGGTTTGTTATGCAGTGGCAGCTAAGGTAGAAAAGCACCTCCTCCATGTTTTCTGGGTTCCAAGGGTCTGGAAAGTGGTACCATAGCCGATTACAGGGTTGCCATCTCTGGGTTGGGAAATACCTGTAGATTTGAGGGGTAGAGCCTGGGGAGGGCAGGGTTTGGGGTGGGGAGGGACCTCGGCAGGGTATAATGCCATAGAGTCCACTGGCCAAAGCAGCCATTGTCTCCAGGAGAACTGATCTTGATCATCTGGACATCAGTTTTAATAGCTGGAGATCTCCAGGTGCCACCTGGAGGTTGGTTTATGTTAATTTGGGGCTATGCAGTCACAGCTAAGGTAGAAAAGCACCTCCTCCTGTGACATGTTTTCTGTGTTCCAAGTGTCTGGAAAGTGGTTCCATAGCCAATTACACGGTTGCCAACTCTGGGTTGGGAAATACCTGTAAATTTGAGGGATAGAGCCTGGGGAGGGCAGGATTTTGGCTGGGAAGGGACCTCAGCAGGGTATAATGCCATAGAATCTACTGCCCAAAGCAGCCATTGTCTCCAAGAGAACTGATCTGGGTCATCTGGACATCAGTTTTAATAGCTGAAGCCCTGACTGCTACGTCACATTGGCTGTCATACAGGGGCCATCTCAGCAGGATATAAGGACACAGAGTCCACCATTTTCTCCAGGGGAACTGATCTCTGCCATATGGAAAGCAGTTGTAATTCGGAGTGATCTTTAGCCCTCACCTGGAGATTTGCATCCATGGTTTCCCGCAACAGACACTAAGGGGAAATTTATTTTACCTCAGAACATCAACAGGAAACTCTTTAGAATGTTAGAGGGAAATGTCAGTGAGGCCACATATGCAAACGACCTCTGTGTTCTGAGGCAAAGGTGAATCAGGCCACATATGCAAATGACCTCTGTGTTCTGACTGGCTATGGGGGGGAGAGGAACAGCAAACTGTTTAGAATGTTGGAGGCAGGACTCAGGCAAAGCAGCCAGTGGATAGGGAGACCCTCTGAATGACAGATCAGAGAGCAAACTGATTTTGGAGCGTGTTGGAATGTTCAGGGGAGTCCATGACCAAAACAGGATTATATATACCGGAGGATTTTTACACTGGAGGTCTTAGCAGACATAATCAGATCTGAGAATCAAATAAGCGGTCTTAAACTACATGGAGAAGAGTATAAGATACTGGTGTTTGCAGATGATCTTGTATTTATTTTAGAAAATCTTCTCAATTCAATACAAACCCTGAAGGAAAAACTACAGGAATATGGGAGAGTAGCAGGACTAAAAGTGAACATAAACAAAACAAAGATAATGACAAAAAATATGACGAATGAACAAGCCTTATTACTTCAGCAGAAGTTGCATTTTTGACTGCAGAAAAAGATAAAATACTTAGGAGTAATGTTGACTAATAAATGCAGCACACTGCAGGAAAACAACTATAAAGAACTTTTAAAGTCTACAAAGAAAGACTTGGAAAAATTGAAAAATTTCCAAATATCTTTAATGGGTCAGACGGCCATAGTTAAAATGAATATATTACCAAGATGGTTATTTCTATTTCAAACAATACCTACCTTGCAAAGTCAAACAATTTTTAAAGAGAGAGACAATTTAATTTCAAAATTTATCTGGCAAGGGAAGCGTCCAAGAATAAAACTTAAAGCTCTTCAAGATTCTAAGGAAAGAGGAGGCTTTGCGTTATCAAACTGGCTGCTTTATTACAGAGCATCAGCTATGGCCTGGATTAAAGACTGGATTACTTTAGAAGATCAAAGACTTTTAAAACTGGAAGATCATGACCTGATGCTAGGCTGGCACGCTTTTTTATGGTACGGGAAAGCCACAGTACATAAATATTTTAAGCAGCATTGGCTGAGAGCATCTTTATTGAAAGTCTGGGAACTGTTGTATAAACAATTATATACAAAGAACTCGAAGCTGATTGCACCTTTAGAAGCCTTTACAAACCCCAAAACCTATTATGAAGAGAATGTAAAAAGATACTCAGACATTCTAGACTCTAAGTTTAATTTGAAACCATTACTGGATTTGTGGTGGCAAAGGGCACAAATTGAATCTAGATTCTCTAAAGACAAAAAATTAGGTTTTCATGAGAATTTGTTAGAATTTGTTAGAGTTTGAAAAAAAAATTTTTTAACAGATCAAAAATTTATTACAAAAATGTATATTTTTCTTCTTGATTATATGATGTTGAACGAAACGGTTAAAACCACAATGATTCAATGGGTGCAAAATTTGGGACATAACATTGACCTAGATCAATGGGACCAATTATGGAAGAAAAACATAAAAAGAATGAAAGCGGTCTCTTATAAAGAAAACGTTTATAAAATGTTTTACAGGTGGTATGTGACCCTAGAAAAGTTAGCTAGATACAACAGTAAGTGTTCAAACAAATGTTGGAAATGTCAAAATAAGGTGGGGTCATTTTATCATATGTGGCGGGGTATAAATCCAATCTCTTCTTCTTTGTCATCTTTGACAATAGCACACGAGAGGCTGATGGTAATTAAAAACTAACAAACTGCTTTATTTCACTTCTGAGGGAAAATGGTCAGGTTGGTATCAGGTTTAGGACTAAGAAGGTGAACAGGAAACAGCAATGAAGTAACTTTGTAGTAATATAAATAATAGATAGTTTGTCACAAACTAGTAGCTGTTTAGTTATACAGACAGGTCTTTAAAACTGAGGAGAGTGTTTTCTTAGCAGTCTCTGCATAAATAAACAAGCATAAGCTTCTTTGTCTCAAAGATACTTAAGCTGGTGAAGGCAGGAACCTTCACACAAGTTCCAATATCCCTTCTTAGCCACTTGGTAGGGATCACCCCCCCCCCTTACTAGGAGCTATTGCCCTCAGGGAAGGACCACTTATACCACTTCCATAACTCAGGACCCTTCTTGATTCATTAACTCTGCTTACCTCTCATTCACACTCAACTGTCATTCTCAACTACCACTCCTAACTGACACTCTCAATTGTAGAATCCTACTTAAATTCCCTGTCACTCAAGGTTCTCAGAACGGGTTAAAGCATTAACCATTTAATGTCCATTACACTTTCCTCACAGAGTTGCTGTGATGTTCAAATGGATGAGAGGAGAATTATGTAAGTGGCTTTCGGTCCTCAATGGAGAGAAAGGCAGGATATAAGTAAACTAAATGAATAAATAGAGCCATGAAAAAAGCCAATATATTAAATATAGTGCAAAAGGTGTGTGCTTTTATTTTATATGCAAAGATATGCAAATAGATGGAACTGATGGAATTAGTTATAAAGAGTAAGCTCAATCTGTGCATGAAATTACAAATGATAAAGCTGAATTTACCTCTTGTGTTATTACTGCCTAGCCATGCTGGGATGCCTGCTTACTGCCTAGTTGTGCTGGGATTTATACTGCCTAGCAGGGTATAAATCTAATCAAATAAATAAATAAATGATTTTAATTTCTGCCTGGAATTGGCATGGATAGGTAGCAATATACCTCTGCTTACTGTCTGTCGCTTTGGCATGTTGCCTCCATTGCTGAATGACAATGATTACACAGTATGTGTAGAGCTGTTTGGACTATCTCAACAAAGGCATTCAAGTACTTTGGGGCTGCTGGGATATGCCTGATATTACTGTGACTGCATGAGTATATTAAATATTCCCCTCAGTAAAGCTATCTCAGATTCCAGCATCTTCAGGTCTCAGTGCTTCTTCCAGGGTTATCCTAGGAACATTTTCATTTTGTCAAATGATCCCTTGGCTGTTGTTTCTCTTTGTCCAATGTTGCCCAGAAGTCACCCACCCCTGGGGATAAACCACCCAGAAGCCCCCCACCCTTGGAATCCTGTACCTCTGGTGTATCAGACAAAGGGAAACAGCTACTAGGGTCCCTCCCCCATTTTGGAAAGCATATTTTCAGCTATTAAAGAGAACTTTAAAAGTAGTCATACATACAGGGGAAATAAAATGCCAACCAAGGCCAGGAGAGCCCCAAGGCACCTATTATCAAGTTCCTGTCTTAGATACCTGGTAACTATTTTAATTCCACCCAGCTGATATCTGTGAATGATGTACTCCCAGAGTTGTAATCTAATCAATTTCACCCAGAATGAAAGCAGGAATCCTTCCTGGCCCAGATGCAGAACATTAACTTGGTCAATTTCTACCACTCCCCAAGCTACTCCTTTGACTTTTCATCTTAATTCAATCAAGTTCCCCACATACCCTGCTAATCTCTCAGCAGGCATTTGTAGCACCACCAAAAACTGGACTTTCCCCTCCAAATTCAAACACCAACGGTCCAACAGACAAAAAGTATAAAAAGGGCTCTCGTGTCAGCAATTTGGATTTGGCCATCCTTAGGATTCAGTGATCAATCTGGAACAATGCAAGGACTCTGTCTTGCCCAAGGACTATCTTCCTCCCCACAAACTTCAAGGAATCCTAGACCACGCCCCCCCTAGCTTTTCATTGGACTGGCATTCTATCTTTCTATCCCACCTTGCCACAGAACTACCATTCAGGTAGCAACCCTCCCCCCCAGTATCTTTACATAGGATTAAATTGTATACTAAGTTCCTCTGGGTATATATGATATTTTGCTGGACCAACTACTTAGTCAGAATCATCTCTATCTCACCAGTTTTGTTTATGCTATGCTTTTTATTCTACATTATAAATTATATTACGTTTGCTTCTGCAAATATGGTACCAAGTGTGACCCATGTACACACAGGCTTAAGGGGTCCCAAAAGACATGCAGACTTGGTTTAGGTAAGAAAGGCTGGCCCTGTGTACAGGGAGCAGTTTGTGTAACACCAGAGTGTGTGCCTTTTTAAAAGCTGGATGTACAATTCATGGAGTCAGACATTGCAGGAAGGAAAGTTTTCTTCCTTATGCTTAGGATTCTTACTGTGAAGTCCGGACCAAACTGGAAAATGGGTCCTTTCATATGGACATATGTTTAAGGCTCACGTCTTCCAGACGACACACACACTATTCCCATATCAACCATAAGCCTTAATCACGAAGCGAGCATGATGTTTCCATAAACTCATATTAGTAACGGAAAACAATCCCATCCAAAGAGGTTTCCAAATGAATTCTGGTAAATTGTCAGTTAATAATTCCATGCTCATGACGATCTCCTCAGTGCCTAGAGCTCCTTCCCACGCAGGGATTGTCTTGCCTTTTCCTTGCACACATACTCCTGCCCCACCCTCCGCTGGGAGGGGCCGTTTCCGGCAAGCTCTGACGGGTAGTACTCGGCTGATCAGGGGATGATCTCCAAACACTTAGCGCTCAGTCCTGGACATTAAAATTAAAAAGGAGTCGAGTGGCACCTGAAACAAGCTTCGGCAAAGATTTCAGGCACTAAGGCCACTCTGTCGTTCACATTCTTTTGTAGTGGGCCCGGGATTCCTCCAGGTGTGCCATTTTAGACCAAGCCCCTAGCACTAGACCAATCCACAGTAATCAGCCAACATACAGACTCGGATTATTAATTTTTTACCGTATTATTTTATCTACTTCATTTTCTCATCGATACTGGAGGCAAATTACAATAACCCTGCCTCACACCATTAAGAGTAGCAGCAGTAGTAAACAAAGGCATCGTGGCACGTTTCTTCAGAGGCCAAGATTTCACGTAAGTTTCCATGAATTTCAGATGCTGACATGTGCACCTTCATTCAGAAATAAACGCCACTGAAATAAACGGACTTTCAGAGAAATACCTTTAGAACCGGGTTGCCTCTCTGTGGGGAACTCCTTATCCTATGCTTATTGACTTGTAAGCAAATCCCATTGGAAATCAATGGGTGGCGAAGTCTTTTGAAACCAGTGGAATTTACTTTCAAGCAAAAAATGGCTAGAACCGGGTTGAAAAAGCCGAAAGGCAGGACAAGGATCCGAGGACTCCCTCGCCCGGACAGCCCCACCTCAGTCACGTGAGGCTCCGTTAAAAGCAAGGACCATAGAGAGGTTAAAAACCTATTGGCCGAAGACACTTCCCAAGTCTCCACCCCCTCGGAGCACGTTTGCGTCACCACGCCGGGTGGGTCTCGTGACCGGAAGGGGGCGATCAAGAGACGGAAGTGAAAGCGGGGAGGGTGTTTGGCCCCATTAAAGCAGAGCCGACCGTAGCCGAGCGGAGGTGGCAGCGACTTTTTGTCAGAGCCAGTGCGGCGGTGGCGGCTGTCTTCCTTTTCGGTGAGCGCTGGCTGTGGCGGCGGAGTGGCTTCGTGGTCCTTGTAAGGGCCAGGCCGGGTGTCGGGTTCGAGGCCCTCGGTGTGGGGGAGGCTGCGACGCAGTGGGAGCGGACTCGCCCACTGTAGTGGAGGAGGGCCGGGCGAGAGGTCCCAGAGGTTGCCTTGACCCACCCGCCCTTCCTCCGAGGCGCGGAAGTGTGGCCGCCTGTGTCTTGGGCTTGGCTCCTTGGAGAGACGCCCGGAGGTGCTTCCCTTCGGGGCGAGCAGGGGGTGGGGACGGTTGGGCCACCTCTTCTTTTCGTGTGAAGAGAAGTCGGGGCTTGTCGGAGAGCTCCAGTGAGTGCTTCCAAGAGAGGGAGGCGGCAAGAGAAATCCTTGCGTTGCTTCCTCTTTCTCCTCCTCCTTCCCCCTCCCTTTCCTGGGACAAAGAAATGCCGGATCCATAGCCGACCGTTCGTCTCTCGGTGACGGTTTGTGTGAGTGTGCTGCTGAGTAACACTCCGTGCCTGGCCCACTCAACTTATTGAAGGTAACCAAAGCGGTGAGCAGCTTTGCAAGCCTGTCCCGGGTACCCTGCTCCCCGCCCCTCCGAGCTAAACAGTAAGGCTTCCTGTAGTTCTCGTCTGAACAGTTCGTAGGTAGGGATACACACCTTGACTTATGTGCCGCTCTGATGTTTCGTATGAGCGGTGTGTTCCTTGTATTTCATGCTTAAGTAATTTGCTGCCTCTGTGTAGTAGTTTAATAATGAGTGTCCTTGTAGTTAAGGTCTAATGGATACTACTGGTTTGTTTGCTCTCTAGTGATATGTGGCAATCTCCGGAGATGCCTGCCCTGTGGGTGGCTGGCTGCAGGACACAGCTTTTCTTAGCCAGCAGGAAAACTTATACTTGGATCTGTCTTTGTTGTGTAAATGGTTGATTGTTCTGTGCAAGGGCAGTTATAAATACCAATTTTAGTATTCTCTAAATGTATGGATGATAGATTAGTGGAACAAGCTAGGTAATAAACTGCTCCTTCTATTATCTGAATAGTTAAGTATGAGATCACTGCTTAAACTGGTAGGGTAAACAGGTCATACCCTCTGTTGGCAGTCAGCCCCCTTTGTGTAACACCCTCTTTTGGAATGCTGCCTGTAATTTTGTTTTTGGAAGCCACTGTAGTCTAAGCAAGATTTCAGATGGCTCCAAGAGTGCTAGTACTAGCCAAGACTCAGTGGCAAATGTCCTTGAGTCAGAACACTACATGTTATCAGTGCTACTGCTTGTATACAATGAAGCTGATGGACTCTACTCTGTTTTTATAGGCTTGGTGTCTTAAATGTCTTAAGCATGACACAATAGTTGATGTCTCAGACAATAGAAATGGTATGTCTAAACTGACTAAACTATGGTCAAAAAGCTGCAGAAGGCAATCAGCCTTCACTTATGTTGCAGAAGGCAATCAGCCCTCACTAATATTAACTATGGTCAAAATGTTGTAGGAGGCAATCAGCCTTCACTAAATTTTAAGTGAGCCCGCTTTCTGTGTGATTTCTGTCAGTTATTATCACAGAGTAATCCAAGCACTCCTGGCTGTAGGTAATCCCTCAACTGCTGCATACTTAATCTGGTATCTCGTGTGAACTATAGCATGATAGATGGTATAAACACTCAGTATATAGATATTATTTTTTGTTAGTGTTTGTCAGCTGCTGGGGAGTGAGTTTGACTTTCAGTGGGTGGAGTCTACTTCTGTGTTGTAAGCCATGCCCTTTTAGTTGGGGAAGAACGAGCATACTGTCTTCTCTTGTGATTGTAGCAGCTGATGAAGCACATGATCTAATTCATGGGTGCTAAACTAGAATTTGGCTAGATATAGGGAACAAATAAGTGCTAAGTTGTGAAGGAGCTATCAAATGCAGCCTTTTCTGCTTTAGGTATCCTGGCATGTTAACTATGCAGAAAGGTGGGGGATTCTGTAATGTCCAAGAAGCTACATGCTACGCTGTTTTCTACTCTGAATGCAGGGTTTAGTTTGTCATTCTTTCACTTAAAATCATAGAGCTGGAAGAGATTTCCAGGGTCATCTAGTCCAATCCCCTGCACAATGCAGGAAATTCACAAATACCTCCCCCCCACACCTCCAGTGACTGCTGTTCCAAGCCCAGCGGATGACAAAAAAGAAGAAGAAAAAGAAGAGATTGGATTTATACCCCGTCCTTCACTACCCAAAGGTGTCTCAGAGCGGCTTACAAACTCCTTTCCCTTCCCCTCCCCACAACAGACACCCTGTGAGGTGGGTGGGGCTGAGAGAGCTCTTGACAGAAACTGCTCTTTTTCAAGAACAGCTCTTATCAGAATTACGGCTTGCCCAAGGTCATCCAGCCAGGTGCAAGTGGAGGAGTGGGGAATCAAAGCCAGTTCTCCCAGATTAGAGTCCGCGCACTTAACCACTACACCAAACTGGCTCTCTCCAGGATCTCCATCCAAACCTCCAAGATCTCCATCCAAACTAGCCTGGCGAAAAATTGCTTCCTGACTTCTAATCTTGCCAGTTCAGAATTATAAATAGTAGGCTACACTTTCAATATCTGGGTAACCAAATAACTCCCACTTTAGAAAAATATTGGTAATACTAAGGCTGTAGAATGACAATAGCAATAGGAATTTCTACAGTCTAAGTAGTGGAAACATGCTCTTTACTGCACTTTTGTAATTGATTACAGAAGCTCCCACCAAGAGTACTCCTTTCAGGAGTGGTATTTGGAGTTCATCCTAGTATCTATAATTTTGTATCCCAGAAAATGTACCTTCTGTTCTGAATTTCTGTAGTTAAGCTTTCCATTGTTAGAGAATGTCAGTGAATTGCTAATTTATGGATTTTGCTAATTTATGGATATTCAATACATTTTGCATGTATTGAATATTGCTGTTGGCTTACACATATTCTTGAAAAACCAAGCTAATTCCTTTGGGTGGACAAGATGGGTTTCAATTTCGGCTGCCCACCATGAAAGGAAAAGACAGCATTGCTCTGAAACCATTTTTGTATTTAATTTGTATGCTAAAGTCAAAACGATATGTACTGTGAACAACATAAATTCTTAGTATCTGCCAGAGATTGACTTTAAAAGAAGGGTAAATGTATGAGAATATTAGTTAAAGGACATTTACCTATAGATTTTGATTAACGAGTAAAGGAGAAAAGAGGGGAATATAAGATATGGGCTGGAGGTTGGAGCACTGTGGCAAGTCAGAAGGGGTAGGGAAATAGAAGAAAAGGATATATATGATATTTAGTAATGTGATATATGTTTGACCTATTAATATATCCTAATAAAATTGTTTTTTTAAAAATAATAAATTCTTAGTATTTGTCTACATTTTAGACTCAGTGTTGTGGTTAAGAAATGGAGGATTAGTCAAAAAGTTCCTGGTTCATATCTGACCACAACTCAGTAGGTATCTTTGAGCAAACCATTTTGGTGTCAAGGCCTCCATTCTCGATCTCCAATTGGGAGATATACTGATATAGTTTACTTGGGGAAGTGTACATGGTTCTCCCTTTCTAGGGAGCCCAAAATCACCAGCACGTTTTCCAGGCAGAGTGGAGATTTGGATCTGGGGCTCCCAGATCCTGCTAACCCCACTACACCTGGTCCATCTGGCTATCCAAAGTGCTTTGCCCATTCCAAAACATTGTGTAGTGCTAAGTATTGAGATTGCTTTCATGAAAGTGATCAGCTAAGCAAAACAGTGGCTACTAGCCATGGTAACTGCAGGGAATGTCCATGTTCAGAGACAGTTAACCTTTGAATGCCAGTGCCAGGATGCAACATTCCGGGGGGGGGGGAGAGAAGGCCTCAGCCTCTATGCCCTGTTGTTGTACCTCCAGAGGAACTGGTTGGCCACTGTGTGGGAAAGGATGCTGGACTACATGGACCACTGGTCTAATTCAGCGGGGTTGCTTTTATGTTCTTAATTTTTATTCCGCTGTAGCAAAGGTTTGCAGGAGTTCTTCCAGCAGTCTGGAGTTCTGTGTTGAAATGCTTGTGGGTGCTATGAGTTTTGTCTGGGTGGGGTGCAGTGTTCCCTCTAAGCTGAGTTAATGTGAGCTAGCTCACAGTTCGCTTCCGGCTCACACAGCTTAGAGGGAGCATTGGTGGGGAGTATATTTGGGTACAGGCAAACATGCAATTGTGATGAAGTGTCTGATTCTTATCCAGGATTGGTTCATATTTTCTTGGAGATAATTGGCAGAAGCATACATCAGTGTCCAGAATCTTCTGTGATAGCACGGAATTTCCAGTTTTAGGGAGCTAGCAATGCCATATTTGTTAGCTATGTCATATCCTGCGGAGTAGTTTTGAGCTGAGTGATCTTGCCAAACTGTGCTGTCCTAACAAGATGTAGATGGTTGTAATGTTTGGATGTTAAGGGACAAGAGACTATTTTGGTGACAGTGGGACATTTAGGTGACCCTTTAATATCCATCTGTTGGGTATATTTTGGCATTCACTGTAGAGTATAGTTGACTTTTGGCTGCCCTTTGCCTTCTCTGAACAGTATCCTACAACTTCATGGCCATTCTGTGAGGATGCAGAGTAGCTAAACACTGAAGTGGATATATTTGGCATGTCAAAAGCCTTGGAATGGTATGTCTGTCACTGCATTCAGCCTTGGTGTGTTTATGGAGGTCACGGTTGTGATAAGACGCCAGAGTTCCAGGAATGCTGTTCACATGGCTTCTGTTGTCCTTGCTTTTTTGCTGTTTTTCCCTCCATAGGAGCACCTTCTTTGGGGGGCTGTAACTTGGACCCCATAAATCCAATCCTCATCAAACTTGGAGGGCAAGTAGAGGAGAGTCATCTGGAGATCTCTTGCATGTTTGGCATCTTTAATTTGCACAGGATCCATTCTATACAATCCTGACCCTCATGAACCTGTGCTTGTCATTTCCCCAGAAAATGCTTTCCTGGGGACACCTTCTTTGGGGGAGCCATAACTCGAACCCCATAAATTCAATCCTCACCAACCTTGGCATGTAGGTAGAGGTGGGTTAGCCGGATATCCCTTGTGAGTTTGGTGTCTCTATCATGCTGAGGGGTGTTCTACCATGTCACAAACCTCACAAATGAAACTGGTTTATTTGTGATGTTTCATGGTTCATGAAGCTGGCATACCATGAACCATACCACATTTTCCCAGTTCATGCCCATCACTACTCAACACCAGTTCTCTAGGTGAAATCCATCTGGTTGTCCTCATGAATTACCCCTGCATTGACCCATGTGGATCTATAAGAACCAGATCATCACTGAGACAGTACCCTAAGACCACAATTGTACCTTTAAAGATTGACTACCTCTTTCAATAGTCTTTCAGTAGTCATGTATGGCTGCGAGAGTTGGACTATAAGGAAGGCCGAGCGCCGAAGAATAGATTCTTTTGAACTATGGTGCTGGAGAAGACTCTTGAGAGTCCCTTGGACTGCAAGAAGATCAAATCAGTCAATCCTAAAAGAAATCAACCCTGACTGTTCCCTGGAAGGCCAGATAATGAAACTGAAGCTCAAATACTTTGGCCACCAAATGAGAAGGGAGCCCTCACTGGAAAAGACCCTGATGCTGGGAGATATTGAAGGTCAAAGAAGACGGGGATGGCAAAGGATGAGATGGTTAGACAGTGTAATAGATTCAACGAACATGAAATTGAGCCAACTTCAGAGGACGGTGGAAGACAGGAAGGCCTGGCGTGATCTGGTCCATGGGGTTGCGAATTCGGACTCGACTGTGCGACTGAACAGCAACAACAATGAATTTATGAATCTGAATGTTGAGAAGGAAATTAAGCAAACTGCATAGTTATACCAAACCTTGGTTCCTGCTTACTTATTCTTGCCAAAGTTCTTCATAGCTAGGCCATTTCAATTTTAAAGGATCTTGAAATAGGATTCACATATGTGAATTTGAATCTAATTGTAACCAGACTATTCTGAGAAATTTACCCACGGTGCAATTGACCCATGATTCCCCCAAGATCAAATTACCCTCTTGACACCATTGCTGCAGATGTCCTGGAAAGAAGTGTGTGGCGGCTGCCCCACAACTGTAATCCCCCTCGCCCTTCTCAATGTGGCTTTCAGAAGCGGGCTCTGAGATTGTGGGACTTGAATGAAGCTTGTAAAGAATCAGTGGAGAGAGCACTACTTAAGCTGTCTCTGCTTGGCATACTTTCTTAAAAATTTGCCCTGAGCATTTGGCGGAGACAGGCTATGTACATACTAGGTAGTATGTTGAACATATGCTGCTAAGAGGGAAGCAACCCTTTGAATCTAGTCCATGATTTTATCATAATTTAGTGACTTGTTTTCAGGTGCTAAGTGTATGGAGTGAAGACTTTCTGTATAGTATATTACTCATGTAGGTATTTCTTGGAGAACCATGTTATCAGTGGCTCTCTGCCAGGCACATCCTACTGCAAGCATATCTTGCTCATAGGGTCTTTGATTTGCCTAGCAAGGGTGCAGCAGCTGTTCTTGCTCACTGCCCAGCACTGGTCTGCCCTGGGTGATGTCATTGTTGCTGTTAAGGGCTCTCTTCTATAAGTCTGCTTTGAGAAAAGCAGGCTATAGATGCTGTAAGTAAATAAGTGGCTTGCCAGTAAAGTTTAGCATAATTGGCAAAGCATATGGCATGCTTAGCACAGTATCAGAAGTGGTGAGAAAGAATCTTGCCAAGGCCTTTGGAAAATTTGGAGGAGCACCAAAAAGAACCTCCTATGAAATATTTTATCTTTTAGAATGAGTGAAATGCTTCTTAAATCAAGGTTTTTCACACTGTGTGTACAGCATCAAAAAGCCTAAGGACTTTCCCCAATTGGGAGAATATTGAAAAATACCGCCAATGAAATGTTTTCTCTTCTTGAATGAGTAAACCTTTGATGTAATGAAGACTTTTTGAGTTTTTTCAATGGAAAATCAGGAAACTTTAAGGAACACTTAAAAAAAACCCTAATACTGTAGACGTACAACATTTTCAAGAACTTTTTGTTTAAATGTAAATTCTGTCAGCGATTACTGTGGTATAATGTGTTTCATGATAGCACATTAGTGTTTGGGATTTTCAGTATTACGGAGTTTGGCTTAATATCCAAAACATGCTGGCAGTCCTACGTGTCTCTCTGAGAGTTTCTGCCCAAATAATTATTTTTTACTGCAGAATTTATTTTCTGCCTTGAACCTTTTTTCCTGCCTCTCAGACAGCGAAGATTAAACATATATGTGCTATAGGAGCATAGGATGAACCAGTTTGCAGTTGTTCTTAAAGTAGTGTATATACTTGCCAGTAAGTAGTGGGTATACTTGTCATTTTTCTTACAGAAAATGAAGATATTTATACTTCTAAACTTACGCCAAATAGTATAATTTTATGTGCAAACTAAGCTATAAATGATGCATTACATTGTTATATCAGTAAAAGACGATAAGGTTTGATAAGAAAGTAAATATTGCGTATATTTGAGTCCCTCTACCCCCAATTTTTCCCCTGAATTTTTTCCCCCTTGGGCTTCAGAACTTTCAGAAATTTTACATCTGTGTCTGTCATTGCTTCCATATCTTGTGCAGCCATTCCACTTAGGATATTCAGAAGCCAAATATTCAGAAGCCAAAGTTCACTACGAAGCAACACTTTTAGACAGTTCACTTGAAGTTATCAGTTTCAGATTTGTTTCCTTTGCACACTTATCTGGCTTTACATTGTGATCTCCCTAAATGCTGTTAGGAATGCACAATGCATACTTATCTAAGGTCGGGCAGCACAGAAAACAAAATCAGTGTGGTGGAGACCTTCCTGCTTCTGTTGCAGCACTGAGTCTGCCTGTACTGCGTAGCCTCTGGTCAGTCATGAACACTGCTAGCAGTCCAGGATCAGTTGGAGGCAGAACAAAGGTGCCAGTATTATGACGGCTTGATTTATTTGTGTTCTGCTGAAGCTCTGATGATGCAAGGGGAGTGGAGGTGGGCTTGCTGGTACTGAGCCTGAGAAACACTGGAAAATAAGCTTTCCTTAACTACACAAAAGCCCAGTTTCTCATATAATGGCAATGGGATTCCCACTGCTTGGGCACAGCCTTGAATTTGATTAGAAAGATTCTAGCAAGCCTGCTGCCTTAAGAGAAACCTCATGAAATACCTCTTTAAAATTGTGTAATTTTTTAAAGCATAAATATCAGTTGTCATTTTTGTTTAGTGTAACATGATTAGGAAATAACAAGTGGGGACCCACAAGAAACTTGCGGGAGCGGCTATCCCATTTCACCCACCTCTGCTTCTTCCCCTCTCCCTCTGCTTCTCACACTTCTTCCTGCCACCCCTTTTCTTACTCTCTCTTTCTCTCCTCCATGCCTGTCACTTCCTTTCTGTCCCTCCACCTCATCACTCTTTCTGCCCCTGTCACTTTGCTGGCCTACCAGCTACTTCCTCCCCTCCACAGCAGCAGTGGCAGCAGCCACTCTTCAGGAATCACAATGGATTGCCCAGATACAGAGATCAGTTCATTTGGCCAGCTCCATGTTGGGAAATTCCTGGAGATTTCGGGGTGGAGCCTTGCTGGTACTGAGCCTGAGAAACACTGGAAAATAAGCTTTCCTTAACTACACAAAGGAGCTGCGGTGGCTCAAGTGGTTAAGACGCTGAACTGCAGGCTGTGGAAGGTCAATAGTTCAGCAGTTCAGCAGTTCGAGACCCGGGTGCCTCATGATGGAGTGAGCTCCCGTCTCTAGTTCCAGCTCCTGCCAACCTAGCAGTTCGAAAGCAAGAAATTGCAAGTAGATAAATAGGGACCACTTCGGTGGGAAGGTAACAGCGTTCCGTGCGCCTTGGTGTTTAGTCATGCCGGCCACATGACCACGGAAATGTCTTCGGACAGCGCTGGCTCTTCGGCTTTGAAACGGAGATGAGCACTGCAACCCTAGAGTCGGATTCGACTGGCTTTCGAGCAAGGGAACCTTTACCTTTTTAACTACACAAAAGCCAGAGGTTTGAACTTAGAAGTGACCTCAGCGGGGTATAATACCATAAACTCCACCCTTCAAAGCAGCCATTTTCTCTGGGGGAACTGATGTCTGTAATCTGGAGATCAGTTGTAATTCCAGAACTCCAGCCCTCACCTGGAGGTTGGCAACTTTAGTTCCCTTGGGTGAAATGACTACTTTGGAGGGTGGAGTCTTTGGCATTATATCTGTCTGAAGTCCCTCCCCACTACCCCCAGGCTTCTTCCCTCAAATATCCAGGAATTTCCCAACCTGGAGTTGGCACCCCTATCTTCTTCCCACCCAACAGCGAACCTACCTTTATCTGCCACTCTGTATTCAGCTTTCCGTCTCCTTTCCCCCTACAGCTTCTACTGAGGAAAACAATGGTCTTTCTCCACAGTGGGGACTAAAGCAGTTTACATTATTGTCTCTTCCATTTTATCCACACAACAACCCTATGAGGTTTGGTAAGATGAAAGTATGTGACTGGTCCAAAATCACCCAGTGAACTTCCACAGCAAGGTGGGGATCTAAACCTGGCTCTTGTAAACCCTACTCTGAAGCGCTGACCATGATACTACACTGACTTTCATAGGGTGGCTTCTGTTGAACAGTAGCAAGCAGCCAGGCCAAGTTGGATCATGCAAGTCAGGTGGTATCAAGTCACCCAGAGGGTGCTGCTAGGCCTAGGTTTGCAAGCCTCAATTACAACTGAAGTCCAGACAACAGAGATCTGTCCCCCTGGAGAAAATGGGTGGACTCTGTGGCATTATATCCAGCTGAGGCCTCTGCACTCCTCAGACTTCACCACAGAATCTCCAGAAATTTCCCAGCCTGGAGCAGGCAATCCTAGTCCCAGGCCTGGGTCCAGAAGTGCCCTGCCCGCTCCCCCTGCCTTTTTAACCCAAACCTCCTGCTATTTAGCCATTCATCCTGCAGGAGGAACCCTTCTGAGTCCCAGCTCCAGTTCTGCTTTTGCTTCCTGCCCAATTCCCTCTCTTCATCATCTCTGCTTTTGCTTCCTGCCCAATTCCCTCCCTTCATCATCTCTCTGTGGCTATTAGCCAGTATCTCTCACTGTCAGTGCAGTGGGTCCTGGAGTAGATCCCTGCGGCAGCCATTTCAAAAGGTATTAGGGGGGAACTTCAACCGTCCCTGAGTTTTTTTAAAGTTTCTGGATTTTTCTGGAAACCCACAGCGTCCCCTGAGTCTGTAGAAAAACCTGTTAGGGGATAGTGTGCCTTCTGTTTGCGGAAATAAGTATCCGCATACAGAGGGGACTGTTGATAATTAGATATATAGATTCTAAACCCTTCATGCAACAATAGGCAGTGGCTGCATAAGACTGCAAAATCCAATCTATGGACTAGACTGCTAGTCCTACTCTCTAGGGAAGGTGGGAGAATGAGAGATTGCTTGCTTTAGGAGCAAGCCACCCCATGAAACTATTCTAAACTAGGTCCTGTCCTAGCTGCCTTCAGCATTCCTTTTGGAACAAGTGCTAGCTGGCTAGGAACTTCACTGGTTCTTTTAGAAGCCACTGCAGTTTGTGCTTGGTTTACAGTATACAGATTTTTTAAAAGGCACATTTAAGAGAGGCAAGGTTTGATTCTTGTGTAGGAAAAGCAGTTGTGGAGCCGTTTCGTAGTGGGGGAGGGCAAGTGATTAAGCACCCTGAGCCCACACATGATGCTATAATCTGACTGTGCAGCCTTGAGCCAAGTACTGTTCCTATGGACACCATGGGGAGGGAACAGAAGGGGAAATCTAAAAAGCCAGGAAGAGTTGGTAGTGGGAATATGCTTAATATGTGCAGAGACTGATCTGCAGTTTTATGAATCCGTGTTTTAAGTGTCAGTTTATTTCCTTCAGAGTAGCGTAGCCAGCTCCAGATAGCCTCTGCATCAGCCCCTTCCCCAGTCCCTTCCTCTCAGCTTTTCTACCTTGCAGTTCAAACAGTGCAATCCCACTACTGTGTAATAGGATCTGACAAGTAAGCAACCCCTCAGTGGAAAGGGGACCTTGTGATCAGCATTACACTTAGAGGTGTAAAGTTTCAAGCCTGTTTGGAAAAACAGAAAGGGAAGGGGCTGTGGCTCAGAGGTAGAGCATCTGCTTGGCACCCTGGCATCTCCAGCTGAAGGGATCAGGCAGTTGGTGGTGTGAAAGACCTCTCTTCCTGAGACCCTGGAGCAGTCTTGAGTAGACAGTTGATGGAACATTGGTCTGTTTCAGTATAAGGCAGCTTCATGTGCAAATTTTGTGGGAAATGGAAATACATGCAGTACTTTCTTTTCTAAACATTTTACTGTTTTAACATAAAACGTGTTATTTATAGCTTAATATATGCACTTGTACTGACATCTATGACAGTATAACTGTATAAATGGTTTTATTTTCAACAAAGAAAACTGCAAATATAACTAGTGTGTGAGAGAGCTGTAGAACGCTGCACCCTCCACTACCAGCACATTTTTCTTAAATTTTCTAGTATGCTTTGAAATGATCCTCTACAGTTCTAGAATCTTATATAAAATTTTCATGTTATAGATTTTGAGTTACTAAAATTTGTCTTGTAAAGCATTTTACTAATTTCATTTAGAAACAATAGGAGTTCCTTCAGTGGTCCTCCAGTTTTTCCACTGGAAAAATAAAGTCCATGAGGTCAGCAGGACTACTTTTCCTCCCCCCACCTTTACCTTTCTAATTACCCTGCAGGAAAAGTGTTTTCACATGCTAGCAAAAATGAAAATTAAAAGCAGTAGGTATCAATGATATGATGTCCATTAGAGAAGCTGTATTTAAGGTTAGGAACAAAATTCCTTATCTGGGCTTGGATCCCACCTGGAATTTCAATTGGCTCAGGGAGGGGAAGCTGTGCAGATTCTGCCCTCTCATGACAGCCCCAAAATCCCCTTTAATGCTCCCGGTGATGGAGGGCCCTCAGCAATTGCAGTGGATGGGGAGAGATCATGGGTCTGCTGCATGGGGGGGGGCGTAGTTTCAGAAGGTAGCCGTGTTGGATTGCAGTAGGATAGTAAGAGTCCAGGCCACAGTAGCACCTTAAGAGACCAACAAGAGTTTCAGGGTGTAAGCTTTCAATTGTTCTGAACTTGGCTGTAGACAATGGATCATTTAGTCTGTATAGGATGGTGACTGGAGGCATGTAGATATGTTTGTCAATCGGTAGGTTTCTGGTATGAGATGATTTTTATGCTTTCATTATGTAGTTGTACGGTGGTGTCTAGAAAATGTATTTCTTGTGTCGATTGGTTCATGGTCAGGTTGATGGTGGGGTGGAAGTTGCTGAAAGCCTGGGGAAATGTTTTCATCCTAAATACACCAAATGATCCATCGTCTACAGCCAAGCTCTGTGCTACAGCCACATCTGTTCCAATCCTACAGACAGATTCTCACTTGTAGAGGATCTACAACAGGCATTCTTGGAATTACAGTACCCACCTGATGTAGTAAGGAAACAGATCAACAAAGCCAGAATGATGCCAAGGCATAACCTGTTACAACAGAGTTCCCAACCTTTTTCCACCTTTGGAATTCTGACACATTGTGGTGGGCACTGCCAGAAAATGGCTGCCACAGGAGAAGAGGAGGTTGGCTTTATACCCTGCCCTTCACTACCCGAAGAAGACTCAGAGCGGCTTACAATCTCCTTTCCCTTCATCTCCCCGCAGCAGATACCCTGTGAGGTAGGTGGGGCTGAGAGAACTGTTCTTGAGAGAACATCTCAGAGAACTTTGTCCCAAGGTCATCCAGCAGCTGCATGTGGAGGACTGAGGAATCAGACCTGGTTCTGAAGATTAGACTCTACCGCCCTTAACTACTACATGAAACTGGGGATGAAGCTAGCCACAAGAGGCACAGGAACACATGAAGCTGCCTTATATTGAATCAGACCATTGGTCCATCAAAATCAGTCTTGTCCATTCAGACTAGCAGTGGCTCTCCGTGATCTCAAGAAGAGGTCTTTCACATCACCTGCTGCCAGGTCTTTTAACTGGAGATACTGGGGATTGAATCTGGGACCTTCTGCGTGCCAAGCAGCTGCCGCTCCCTTGTGCAGAATTCTTGTGCTGTGGTGGCAGCTGTTGCCAAAACGTTCTTAAACATCTGCACAGCCAGTCAAATCTCTAGTGACCAAACAGAAGCCTTGCTGGGCAAAAGCTCCACCTGACCCCACCCTCTTTCTCAAAACACTTGGCGGCCGCCATGAACAATGCTGGACAATGATACTCCTCTCTCAGAGGCATCGGGATGCGAACCGTTCCTTGCCTACCGACAGCCTCCTAACCTTAAACAACTTCTCACTCACAGCAATACCTTTCCAAACATGGATATGGGCTCTTGGGCCAGGGCTTACAGCAAACCGACAGCTCTGTCCCCCTATCCACTCTGACAACAGAATAACCACACCTGGCAACACCTGCCAGACCATCTCAGGTTCATTCACTTATCCATCTTCCAGTGTAATATATGCCATCACATGTCAGCAGTGCCCTTCAGCTCTTTCTACATTGAACAACCAGGTCAGTTCCTACACAACGGAATAAATGGACATAAATCCAAAATTAAGAACCGCAACACTCAAACCAGTGGGAGAACATTTTATCTTCCCGGTAATTTCATTGCTGACCTAAGAGTGGCAATCCTCAAACAAAGAAGTTTCAAAGGGAAATTATATCACAAGATTAGCTTGAGTTAATTCAGAAGTTCAGAACAATGGACCCCTCAGGGCTGAATAGGGACATAAAATTCTTATCTCCTTACTGATGCTAATTTTCTGCCCCCAAGCATTTCTCCTCTGCTTTAATCAAGCTGATTACAATATACACTTGTACCTTTGCATCCTTTACAACACCTCTCTCACCTTCTGGCTAGGATAAAAGGACTCAGATCTCCATTTCTACTCACATCTGAGGAAGGGAACTTTGACACTTGGAAGACTTCTACCCTGAAGCTCTTGTTAGTCTCTAAGGTGCACCTGGACTGGAATCTGTTGCATTGTTGGGGGGGGTGAGAGGGGGGGATTAGTGAAATCTCCCTTGTGCTCAGCTATGGCGGATCCAAGACATATTTCTTAAAGATAACCAACAGTTCTAACTCATGACTGCTAGTGGTTGTTAGGATGCCTATACAGTATTTAAAGAAAAACAGATGCAAATCATACTGGGGGCTTTAAGATACCCAAACCAATCTGTCCTGGGAAGATCCGTAGTATTAAATTTTGCTAGCCCTGTCTCTTGAATCTTAAAAGTTAAGAGTTCCAATCTGAGAACAGAAAACAATCATTTTTTAGGCTTATAGTCCCAGAAATTGTCTTGTTCATACTTGTCTAGATATCCATGAATTCTAGAAACGCCTCTGTTGCAGTTATCACAGCTGCTTTAGCAGGGAGGGGGCATTGATCAGTGGTAGAGTCTGTCGTGCATGGAGAAGATCATCAGAGTCTGTCTTGCATTTAGAAGATCCTAAGTTCAATCCACTGCATCTCTTTAAAAGGATCAGGTAGTAAATGACGTGAAAGATCTTGGAAGCTGCTGCTGGCCAGACAATACTGACTTCAATACCGGCTCAGTACAAGGCAGCATGGGTATCTATAGATTATATCGCATTGTCACGTTCCTGCAGACTTGACAACGTGGATTGAAGATGCCCACATGTACCAGTTAATCATTGGAGTAGATATAAGCCTTCACTGAGAAGCTTGTTTCATAAGAACATAAGAGACGCCAATGTTGGATCAGGCCAAAGGCCCATCCAATCCAACACTCTGTCACACAGTGGCCAAAAATACCAGGTGCCATCAGGAGGTCCACCAGTGGGGCCAGGACATTAGAAGCCCTCCCACTGTTGACCCCCCCAACCACCAAGAAGACAGAGCATCAGTTGCCCCAGAGCCCCTATCTATACCTTGTGACTAATAGCCACTGATGGACCTCTGCTCCATATGCTTATCTAATTCCCTTTTGAAGCTATCCATGCTTGTAGCCGCCACCACTTCCTGTGGCAGTGAATTCCATGTGTTAATACCTCTTTGGGTGAAGAAGTACTTCCTTTTATCCGTTCTAACCCGACCGCTCTGCAGTTTCATGGAATGCCCACGAGTTCTTGTATTGCGAGAAAGGGAGAAAAGTACCTCTTACCCTACCTGCTCTTTCCCATGCATAATCTTATAAACCTCAATCATGTCACCCCTCAGTCGTCGTTTCTCCAAGCTAAAGAGCCCTAAGTGCTTTAACCTTTCCTCATAGGGAAAGTGTTCCAACCCTTTTATCATTCGAGTTGCCCTTCAGTCAGAGCTTGCAGTGGAAGAAACTGTCTTAGCAAATCAAACCCTTTATGAAGTAGGAGAAATGCAGCCATTATTCTGGCTGATGTGGAAAATGCTTTGTAAATGCAGAATATTAATTGAGCAGGCAGTAGGACCAAGCATCTACAGAGATCAGTAGTAAGTTTGCAAGTTGTTGCAACTCCTTTTTCTAGCTCTCATTATCTTTTTCTCATTCACTCCAAAGCAGCCATTCTTTTGGGCAGCCAAACTCCTGTATCTAAAGGGAGGCCCAGTGCTGCTGACGTGAACAAAGTACTTACAGTTGGCAGAAAGACAAAGGGGTGATAGGAAATTTGTTCCTTGCAAGAGCTCTATATTTAGGAAAGTGTCTTGATATGCCACTTAATTAGTGTTGTGCTACTAAGTCTATTAGTGGCAATTTGGATATGAATTCAAGGCAATCTTGAATTGATGGTTTGTGGGAAAGGTTAACAATTGGAACGCTATGGATATATTATTCAAAAGGCATGTTTTGATATGTTAGACATCATGAATCTGTCACTACTGGGTGGCCTTTCTGTGCAGATAAAAAAATTAAGGGGGAGCTGACTGGAAAGAAGCTTCTGCAAATCTGGATCACCTGCATTTTGCAGAAAAATACAAAAAATTATGTATTAATAATGTATGGCATTGTGTGTGGTATATCCAGAGGATTCAAAGTTTGTCTGGTAGCCTTAAGTTCTAACTCTTTTAGCAAGCTAGACTTATTTTTTTGACAGAGAGCTCTGAGAGCTGTGACTGACCCAGGGTCACCCAGCTGGCTTCACGTGGAGGAGCGTGGAATTGAACTTGGTTCTCCAGATTAGAGTCCGCCACTCTTAGCCACTACATCCCGTTGGGTCACAAAAATTTACCATGAAGAGGGTTAGCCCTCCAAAGTAATCTGTCGCATCTGTGATGCACAGACCTTGCATATATGAAATTCTAGATAAAAGCAGCAGGGAATGGCTGGGTGTGTGTGGACATTTAGGTAAGTGAGGGATGATTTCTCCTCTTCACAAGTTCTCATGAGTCCCTTGCTTGTTTCTTCTTACCTGTAAAAAGGCACCTCGTATGTCTAAATGCAAAACCGCTGTGTTTTTCTGTGTTGCCTTCATGATATGATAGTGGAATGATAATTTGCTGAAGGCTGAGGCGGTTATTATAGCTAACTCCAAACACTGTTGCCCTCTATTCATGGTTGTAAACTGAAACATGAGAATGGTAATTGAAAACTTGAGAGCGTGACTGATAATGCTGAGAAATAATTGACCACTGATGGACAGAAAGTTGCAGTAGTTTAATGTCAGTTTCAAAGAGGATAATCTTTAAGACCCTGAAGCTGCTGTGCTACCTCAGCATGTTATTAGGGAGTCCCTCACTAGATGAGCACTGTATCTTCAACATGGTCTCTGTGCTTCACACCCATGGGATCTAGTGCGCACAGGCTGGATCGAACGGCATTGTAGCAAGCTCTTTTAACGGATTTTCGCGCCCAGACCTCGGGCATGCGCAGGAACCCCACCGCGCATGGCCAGAAGGGAGGGCGCGGACATCCCGCCAGTTCCTTTCTTGCTGCTGCGTTGGAAAGACCTTTTTCTTTGTTGGTCTGATCGGTTCGCTTTTTTGGCTTTTTGCCTCACGGCTCTTTGGATTTTTTCCTCAATTTATTCCTTTTCTTTGTTGCTCTTTCAAAAAGCTTTAAAAAAACGTTTTATTTTCTGCTGAGGGGGAAATTGCCGCTTTACCTCAGTCAAGCCTTCAGGCTAACCCCCCCACCCCTTCTTTCTTTTTCATTTTGGTTTTTATGGAGAACTGGGGCTTTTTTAATAGGTGCAAGGGTTGCGGTAGTAAACTTGCTCCTCCTGACTGTGATACCCTTTGCATACTTTGTCTTGGAGAGTCTCATCGACCCGAATCCTGTCGCCACTGTGCTCGCTTTTCAAACCAGACCCCCCAAAATCGAGCTGCACGCCTTAAAGTGGCCCTGCTGGAATCGGCTCTGCATCCTTCCTCAGCGATGGACTCTGAGAAAACATCTACATCAACGGCTCCGGCATCGAGGCCTGCCTCTGATATCGGCCAACCGACACCGAAGCCTCTGGCATCGAAGGCGCAATCCTCCGCGTCCACGCCGGTGAAAAAGAAGTCCGGGCCATTTAAGGAGCAAAAGTCCGCAAAGAAGGGCTCTTCCAAACTTTTTAAGGCAGCAAAGAAGGGGAAAGTAGCGGTGGCTGCAATGGGTGATGCCCCTAAAGTGCCTCCCGCTCCAATGACTGTATCGATACCGGAGGCCCAAGTCCCTCCACCGATACCGACCATCCATGTCTTGGACTCCCCTGTCCACCAAATGGAGCGTCCTGTCGATATCGACAACCGAGATTACGCGGGCTCCTCTCAAAGACATGCTGCTGCTTTGTCTCTTGAGACGTCCACGGTCCAGAAGTCGATCCCCACAAGTCTTCTTACCCCCGCCACCACCTCTGTCTTGGGACCAACGACAGATGAGGTATCTGTATGGGGCTTATCCACCATCCTTGCCATGGCTGACTCCGGCGAGCTATTCCGACTGGGATCGATATTCATCCCACTCTGCTCATAGATCGAGATCGCCCCACAGGTCGAGACCTTCAGCATCTCTCTCTCGTCCTCCTGCAGACGATCCTGCCCAGCATAACTTGGATCACAGTCGTCCTCCCAACCCTCAGGTTGTTCAAACCCCAGGCATTTCCACCCCTGTCGTTCCACCAAGACCTTTAACTGGTCAACAGGACACTCCTGTCCAAATGCCACACCAGGAGTCCTCTGATTCAATGGAAGACAATTCCGATACCGAAGCATCTGAGGCTCACACCTCCCCTG
>NW_015168093.1:425015-431589 GCF_001447785.1 Gekko japonicus | reverse complement strand
CAATATGACTCTCCCTCTGGATACCAGGTCTTATGTTGAAGATCTTCCGTTTGACGGCCTTGGCCTCCTCAACACTACTACTGATTCCACACTCCAAGAATTAGACAAGAGCATAAAAGCTTCTCGAGCTCTAGGAGTGTCACCCTCTGCGAGACAACAATACCGTCCCCGTACCTGGTCAAGGTCTTGGTGGAGGCGTGCGCCAAGTTGTCAGTCTCCAGACAGACAATGGAGACCGCGTATGTCTTCGGGAGGTACTGTTCTACCTCAACAGAACCCGCCCAACGAGACGTGACTCCCAACTGTTCGTCTCATACGCACCAGCGAGGCTGGGGACTCGCATCATGGCTCAACGCCTCTCAAAGTGGATTGCGAGTCTCATCCACCTCTGCTACTTGATTGCAAAGCAGCCGTTCCCATGGGTGTGAAGCACAGAGACCATGTCGAAGATAAACAGGTTGCTTACCTGTAACTGATGATCTTCGAGTGGTCATCTGTGCATTCACACCACCCGTCCTCCTTCCCCGCTGCTGTCAGCTTCTACATTTTCAATAGGGGTTGATTTGCGGCGGTTCGAAGGAACTGGCGGGATGTCTGCGCCCACCCCTCCGGGCATGCGCGGTGGGGTTCCTGCGCATGCCCGAGGTCTGGGTGCGAAAATCCGTTAAAAGAGCTTGCTACAATGCCGATCGATCCAGCTTGTGCGCACTAGATTCCATGGATGTGAATGCACAGATGACCACTCGAAGATCATCAGTTACAGGTAAGCAACCTGTTTTTCCAAGGCATGTGAACCTCCTTGAGTCATGCTTTGGTGTTAGGAGATTCTTCAGTTACTGTGCAAGATAGTATCTGGCATGAGGCAGCTACTTACTTTCAGGCAAGCAGCCAAACTGTGTCCAGGCCCGGGTGTCGCACTGGGCCTGGTGAGAAAGGGGGGGGAGGAATTTCCCCCACGAGTATTGCTGGCCTACACTTGTGTAGACTTAATAGCCACACAGGTCTGGAAGTTGGAGTGAACAGGGAATGGAATCTCCCTTTCTGCTATTAGTGCGGCTCTACGAAGGAAAGAGGCATGGATGCAGCTTGTTTCCCATCTCATGGCAGTTTCCCAACCCACATGCTTGCCACCCTGATAATAAACTTTCATAGGATCAGGATGGATCAGAAAAGCAGGGAGAACATAGGGAAGTCTGCAGTCCTTACATCCAGGGATCACTGGATCTAGATTCTAGCCCAAAACCTTTCTATTTGTAGGTCAGAGAAGTTCTCTTAGGTGTTTTGAACCAGTGGGCAAATACCAGAAGTTGCCTTTAATCATGTGTTTGGGTGTCTTTAACTGTGTGGCTAATGGACTTAAGAACAGATACAAATTTAGTCTGAGTGTTACACATACCTGGTACTCAGGTGGATGGTGTTGCTTATGGTATTTGCCCTTAAGTCCAAGATTTATTTTGTGTTTTCCATGCACATTTGGATTTTTTTAAAAAATGTAATGCTTCTCATATCGGATTGCTACAAGGCAACCAATGCTTTTAGGTAATGTGGTGTATCAGAACAAAAACAACCCAGATGAGCTGGAAACTGACAATATAGGTAGCAAAGCACGGATGTGCAAATCTACCCTTAGCCGTTGGCATGAAAATGGTGGCTGGTGTCTTCACAAGAATTCTGTGAGCTGTGTAGCCCCTTTGATTAAAAAAGAAAAGAAAAGCATAGCAGTCCTCATTCTTTCCTCCTTGATCTGTTGATTTCTTCGATTCTCCAAACCTAGCAACCCTTGAACATCCATTTTGATCATGCCTCTTCTCTGTCTGCCTCCACTGTGGGCTAGACAACATGTCAAAACAATGTCTTGGATTTCTATGGACAGAAGGGATTTTTTGTCTGCAGGCTGGAACTTTCTGCCTCCCTCTGCAGCCCCAAATGCCCCTCAGAAACTTGTGAACGGAAAAGGGACTTCTATGATCACCATAGGGGGAAATCAGCAACAGTCTCCCTTTCACAGAAACCTGTGAGACCCAGCTGAATATTATGAGACCCTTATCAGCTGTGCTTTAAAAGCACGTTTAAGCAAAAGGGTTATCTGTACATGGTCTGCAAGGTTTAGGTCTCAGAGGATAGTTGATTGTATAGGGGTGCAACTTAGTCTGAGCTTTTGATTGGTAGGGACTCTGCTGGAGGTAGCAAGAAAATTCCTTACCATAGAGGCCAGCTGGGAAGGGGCCTGGAAAGTTTCCGGAGCTGCTCATGGAAACAGAAAGACCAATACTGCGCACAGCTTGAACTTCCAATATTCAGATGAGAGCAGTTATTGGCTATTGCAGATGTGTGCAGAGTATTGTCTAGGGCAGGGGTCCCCAATATGGTGCCCATCGGCGCCATGACACCCACCTAAGTATTCTTAGAAAGTGGGGAGGCCAGGTTGGGCTTTTGTCCAGCAGGGCTTCTGATTGATTATTTAGTTTCTGATTGGCTGTGTGACTGTAGGTAAGCTGCAGCAATAATTTTGTGGCTTCGCCTACCACCCTGCGTCAATTTCAGGCTCAAAAATGTTGGGACCCTGGGCTAGAGATGTAAAATTTCCAGGAATTTTTCAAGCAATAGAAACTCTTTTTTCACAATTAAATGAAGATTACCAAAAACCTGAGGAAAATTGAAACCTAGGCAATACTTATAAAATAAACTACTTGGTAATTTTTTAATATAAATATATTATTTTTACACCTTGACATAACATTATACTGATATATTTATGAAATTTAAAAGTGTAAAAGCAAAAATATAAATATTATACCGCATCACCCTATACTACCTCAGTTTTTGGCATCTGAAGGGAAGAAGAAAAAAGGTGAGCGTTGATTTTATAGTAAATAAAACCATGTTTAGACCAGTTTTCTCATGGTCACATTCGGTCTAGCTGCATAGTGAGGTGTCTGGTTAAACTTTACAATATTGAAACAATGAACTCTTCGATAGTATGTTGTGTTACAAAGCCTTGCCCTAAATATGGCTTGGGGCCAGCATACCCTAAGGACCACCTTCTTCCTTATGAACCTATCCAAGCACTCAGGAGGTCATTTTTGGAGGCTTTGCTATTGTGCCCCTGCCACCTGAAGTTGAATGGGTGGCAACCTGAGAAAGAGGGGCTCCTTGTTTGTGGTGCCGACACTTCGGAACTCCCTCCCCAGGGAGATTCATTTTGTCTCCCTCTGTTGTTGCCTTCTGCCAGCAGGGGAAGACTTCTGCTTGGTCTAGCCCCAATAACTGTCCTCCTCCTTGCTTGAGGTTTTATGGGTGTTTGTGCATTCATTGAGTCTTTTTGTTTTTTATGGGCTTATTTAAAATGTTAAAATGTCTTTAACATGTCCCCCCTTGGGGGGACCCTATTTGGGTAGAAAGGCAGCATAGAAATGTGTTAAATAAAATATGCATCCGGTGTACTAATTTTGGACAAAATTAGTCACACTTAAAAAAACCAATACATAAGTACTATATACTGTAGAGACACAAAGGATTTGTCTTTCTCTAGTGTTGTAGAATGTCCTAAAATATCTTCATGCTACCCAACCCAGCATGTGGAACAAATTGTCTTTAAAAAATTCACTTGCTCCAGAAGAGAATATTTCATAGGAGCCAGCTGTTGTTTTCCAGACCTTTGCCTCTCTAGTACCATCTCTCTATCTGAAATCCTTTGCATTGGGAAATATGAAGTTAAATTGGCTTTCATTCTATCAGAAGTAACTCTTAGGACTGTACTTCTTCAGTGCTACTTAACCAATTAGTTCCTTGGGTTGTTGCTGGGAACCAACAGCTCAAATTGGCTCATTTTCTGGCTAGTGCTCCAAGGTGACTTGGAAGCTGTGTGGTTTTGAGCAGTGCTCTCTTGGAAGAGGAGGAGGGTGGTTCCTGCCCCCATTCCTGGAAAATTGTGAGTGATTTCCCCCCCTCCATGTTAGCAGGGTGGGTGCAAGAAAGGCTTGTCTTCTCTCCTTTCCCTGGGGTATGCTTGCAGACCAACAGTGATCCCAGTACCCTGGCTTAGGAGGTGCTGCTTTAGATGGTAGGAAGTAGACTCCTAAATCTAATCAGTTAACATGGGTATAAAGCTAGAAGGGTATTCTCATCCCCACCTCACAGTGGTTGCCAAGTCTGGAAGGGCTAGAGCACCATGTGTTCTTCTTCAATAGCACAGTCTGTGCAAGCATGACTCTGTCCCCATACTGATGTGCCTGTAGGCAGATCTTCGACGTGGTCTCTGTGCTTCACACCCATGGGGATCTAGTCTGCGCACGCTGGATCGATCGGGATTGTAGCAAGCTCTTTTAACGGATTTTCACGCCAGACCTCGGGCATGTGCAGGAACCCCACCGCGCATGCCCAAAGGGGAGGGCGCAGACACCCCGGCAGTTCCTTTCTTACCACCGCGTTGGAAAGACCTCTTTCTTGTTGGTCTGATCGGTTCGCTTTTTTGGCTTTTGCCTCATGGCTCTTCGGATTTTTCCTCACTTTATCCTTTTTTCTTCAGTGTTTCTTTGTTTGTTCTTTAAAAAACCAAACTTTATTTTACAACTGAGGGAGAAGTTGCCGGTTTACCTCAGTGTGGCCTTCGGGCTACCCCTCCCCCCCCTTTCTTCTTCGCTGTTTATTTTTATGGAGAAGAAGTGGGGCTTTTTTAACCGGTGCAAGGGTTGCAGCAGTAAACTTGCTTCACCTGACTGTCACACCCTGTGTATTTTTTGTTTGGGAGAGTCTCATCGACCTGAGTCCTGTCACCACTGCGCTCGTTTTTCCAACCAGACACGAAAAAATAGAGCTGCGCGCCTTAAAGTGGCGCTCCTTGAGTCAGCGTTGCATCCTCCCACAATGATGGCGTCCGAGAGGCCTTCGACATTGATGGCTCCAGCATCGAGGCCATCTTCCGATATCGTTCTACCGAAGTCGAAACCACCGGCATCGAAGGTGCAATCCTCCGCTTCCGTGCCGGTAAAAAAGAAGGCCAAACCAAGTAAGGAGCACAAGTCCGCAAAGAAGGGCTCCTCTAAGTCCCTTAAGGTGGCAAAGAAGGGGAAGGTAGCGGTGTCTGCACTGGGTGATGCCCCTAAAGTGCCTCCCGCTCCAACGGCAGTATCGATACTGGAGGCCCAAGCCCCTCCACCGATACCGACCATTCAATTATTGGACTCCCCTATACACCAATTGGAGCGTCCTTACTCCGACATTGAGACGGTAGAGCTCCTAAATCATCAGATGGATGCAGAGCCTTCTCCCTCTCCCTCCCCGTCGTCGACATCGATGGTATCGGAGGCTCCCGAAATAGATTCCCGTCGGGATCGACATACTTCCAACAGCACGCAGCGTCACCCTCCACGTCTGCATGTTCAATCTGTCGATATCGGCGACTGGGATTACAGGGACTACTCTCAAAGGCAGGCTGCCGCCTTGTCTCCAAGACGTCCACGATCCAGAAGTTGATCTCCCCGAGTCTTTCTACCCTCACCCACCACCTGTGTCTTGGGATCAACAACAGCTTAGATATCTTTATGGGGGTTATCCACCATCCATGCCATGGTTGACTCCGGTGGGCTATTCGGACTGAGATCGTTATTCGGCCCACTCGGCCCACAGATCACGGTCACCCTACAGGTCAAGACCTTCGGCATCTTTGTCGCGTCCTCCTGCCAACAACCCTTCCCACCACCTAGTCGTGCGTCAAATCCCCAAGTAGTACCACCTAAACCATTAAACCACCTAAACTGAGGTCACTCCAGTCCATATACCACACCAAGATTCCTCTGACTCTGTGGAAGAGAATTCGGATACGGAAGCCTCCGAGGTTAATACCTCTCCTGACCATAAGTCTCCTGATCAGGCTGTCGCTGATGATCTACCCATATCCCCATCTGACAATCTCACGTCATATACAGATCTCGTCAAAAGAATGGCCCATTCTCTAGGCTTCTCGGTCATCCAACAACACCTTCAAGTGTTTGATGCAGTTTTCAATATCGTACAGCTCGATACCTCTGCCACTTTGGCGTTACCGATGTCTGCGGTCCTTCTACAAGCCGCTAAGGCACCATGGGAGAAGCCTTCGTCAGCCCCAGTGTCAACAAGACTCTTGGATCACATGTACAGAGTCCAGGAAACTGGAGCTGAATTTTTATTCTCCCACCCTCAACCAAATTCTATGGCTATAACCTCTTCCTCCAAATCTAAAATAATTCACTCTGCACCTTCTGACAGGGAAAGTAAGAAATTGGATGCCTTTGGCAGACGCTTCTACTCTACAGGAGCATTGGGAGTGAAAACCACTAACTACCTAGCCTTCATGAGCAGATATCAATACACTCTGTGGGAAAGGTTTTCTGAAATCCTAACTCACCTTCCTGAAGATAAAATACAGGCAGCCAGAGTTATTCAAAAGGAAGGCATGGTGTTGGTAAAACAGCAGATCAACACTTCAAAACATGCCCTAGACGCATCCTCAAGAACGATGGCCTCTGCAATAGCTCTGAGGAGACATCCCTGGCTCTGTAATACCTGTCTACCTATAGATACTAGGTCTTACGTC
>NW_015168093.1:415395-424787 GCF_001447785.1 Gekko japonicus | reverse complement strand
AAAGACCTTTCATTTGATGGCCTCGGTCTCTTTAACAGCACTACCGATTCCATACTCCAGGATATGGATAAGAATATAAAGGCTTCTCGGGCTCTGGGAGTGTCATCCTCTGCGAGACAACAATACCATCCTCGCACCTGGTCCAGGCCCTGGCAAAGGCGTACCTCAAGTCGTCAGTCTCCTGACAGACAATGGAGACCACGGGCTTCTTCAGGAGGCCAAAAACCCAACTTCCAAAAACCACAGTTTGGATCTGGGCAAAACTCTTCTCACGCCAAATAGGCAAAACCCTCCAAACAGGGTTTTTGACTTTCCTCTCACCGAGTAACTGCAAACCTGTCTATCACCCTTCCTTCTCATCTGGTGTCATATCACCTCAGACGAATGGGTACTATCCATCTTGACCTGAGGCTACCGTATCCAATTCCACCAGAACCCCATTACTCCTGTTGTCGTCTCCACACCCCCTTCCCCACCTCTCCACAAGGGAGCCATCGAGCTGGTACCTCCTCATTCGCAGAGGAAAGGATTCTATTCCTGATATTTTATAGTTCCAAAGCGGGATGGAGGCGTTCGACCCATATTAGATCTAAGGGCACTGAACTGTTTTGTGACCTACCACCGTTTTTGCATGATGTCCCTGCAACAGATTATGCCGCTCCTCCGAAAACATGTCTGGATGGCCACCTCACCATCCACCCCTCCCACCGCCAATACCTACGCTTCGCAATTGGTCAACAGCATTACCAATATGCGGCCCTGCCATTCGGCCTGTCAAGCGCCCCGAGGGTCTTTACAAAGACTATGATTGTCGTTGCAGCTTTTCTCCATCTCAGGGGTATCTCCATCTACCCCTATATTGACGATTGGCTCCTGGTAGCGCCTTCAAAGAACACCCTGGTCTCAAACATCACCAAGACATTGGCACTATTAGAAAATTTAGGCCTCCAGGTCAATCATGAGAAGTCTCATTTGCGTCCAGTCCAAAGAATGCAGTACATCGGTACTATACTGGATTCCAAGACATGCATGGCTTACCTGCCACAAGACAGAGCGGCAGACATCATTTCCCTAACCAATGTCGTTCTTACCCAGCCTTCAGTCACAGCTTTCCAAATTCAGAGGCTTCTCGGCCTCATGGCTGCAACTACATCGGTCCTCGTCTTTGCCAGACCAAAGATACGTCGTCTACAACTGTGGTTCATCCGCAAGTATGTCCCAACGAAAAACACACATACTGTCGTCCTAACCCCTCCTCCCAACATACGAAACTCGTTACTTTGGTGGACTGTCCCTTCCAATCTCTTCCAAGGAGCACCTTTCCATCTTCCATCACCCCAAATCACCCTGACCACGGATGCTTCCCTGTCGGGCTGGGGTGTTCACATGATGGCCATGTGTGTGGGAGGCAAGTGGAACACCTATGACGTTTTCTTGATAGCCACTCACATTCCAGGATGCAGGGCTCAGTCTCCACGAGTGGGAAATGAACCCGACCTACCTCCTCCCACTCTTCCGCAGGTGGGGAGCTCCCTAAGTCGATGCTTTTGCCACCAGAGCAAAAAAAAAATGTCCTCTGTTTTGCAGCCGAGGAGGCAGGGACTCACAGTATCTGGGAGACGGTCGCCTTTATCCTTGGTCCAAGAACCTCGTTTACCTGTTCTTTCCCTTACCCATGCTTCTGAGAGTGGTCAGCAAAATCGTCAGAGACAGCGCGGACTGCGTATTGATAACCCCATGGTGGCCGAGGCAACCATGGTTTTCGACCGTCCTCGAATTATCAACAGGAATATACCACCAATTCCCTCCGGCACAGGTCCTCCTCTTCCTGTCTGACTCCCCTCTCCTACATCACGACGTACCACGCTTAAAATTGATAGCGTGGAGAATAACGTCAATGATTTTTCCACCCGCGTAGCAAACGTTCTACTGAACGCCAGAAAACCTACTACGCGAAGATCCTACCATAATAATTGGCAAAGGTTCTGTTCTTCCCTTGGTGATGAGGCCCCTCGAGCCACCTCCACAGGTCTCAAGAAAGTTTTCCAATTCCTCCTATCCCTCTCTGACTCGGGACTTTCCCACTTATCGTTACGTGTTTATTTGGCCGCCCTTTCGGCCTACCATGTTCGAGTTGATGGATGCACACTGTTTTCCCATCCGCTTTCAAAATGTTTTTTAAAATGTTTATTACATCTCTACCCTCCTGTCAAAACTCCTGTCGTTCCCTGGGACCTTCCTCTAGTTCTTCGCCAGCTCACGAGGAAACCCTTTGAGCCACTCACAACTTGCAATATGAAATGTCTGTCGTGGAAGATGGCCTTTCTGGTTGCTGTCACCTCTGCAAGGCGAGTTGGAGAAATACTGGCTTTCAGGCATGACACGTCATACTTGTCCTTTTTGCCAGACGGCATCTGCCTCGTACCTGACATCCTGTTCATGCCAAAGGTAGTGTCAGAATTCCACCTACAGGCAGAGGTCTTCCTCACGGATTTCTTCCCGGCTCCGACATCCTCAGAGGACAGACTGTTACACACCTTGTATGTGAAGCGTGTGCTCCTGTTCTGTCTGAACAGAACCCGCCCAGTGAGACGTGACTCCCAACTATTCGTCTCGTACGCACCATTAAGGCTGGGGACTCGCATCACGGCTCAGCGCCTCTCAAGGTGGATTGCGGCCATGGCCTGGCCCGATCAGGGCCCATTCAACTCGAGCTGTTGCAGCTTCCACTGCCTTCCTCCAGGGAGTGCCCCTGTCTGACATTTGAAAAGCCGCTACGTGGGCCACGCCTAACACCTTTATCAGGCACTACGCCCTAGACGTCCGCAAAAACTTTAATACCAACACGGGACGTTGTATTTTGCTAATAGTGAGGACAATATGTTTCAAGCAGAATTTTCCTGGATGCTGCACTGCAATGTATAATTTTGCAGGTTTCAGAGTGTCTTTAGCTGTCTTGGGTTTGATACCTGAAGTGGAATACAGTGAAAAGTCATCTTTAACAAACTGCAGTAACATCACTCTAGTAAGTGTTGAGACTTTCACTCTGCAAACTTCAGGCAATTTGCAGAAATTGTGTTGCTATTGATTTCTTTTTAGGGAAAAGTAACCTTGATCTCTCATGCAGGTTTAGTTCTGCAAACTTCAGGCAATTTGCAGAAATTGGGTTGCTATTGATTTCCTTTAGGGAAAAGTAACCTTGATCTCTTTAAAAATTAACGCATTATTCAGCTAGCTTTTTTTGAGATATATTTTGAGGTATGCAAAGGTTTCCCTGTTTTGCTGTTCTGGTTCTAGAGTTATCTGGCTCAAATGCCAGGGATGTTGTGTAAACACTGAGTTTGAGGCATAGATTAGTACTGCAGCTTGATCCTCTCCCTTTTTTTGATCATCTGTATGGAGATCAAAGATACTAAAATTACCTGGTACTAGTTTCATGTAAGCATACTCTCTGCGTGGTTGCTCTGCACCTTTGCTGTGGTCGACATGACTGTCTAATCTACTATGCTCACGTGACGTTTTCTTTTTAGCCTGTATTGCAGCAGGCTAGAGTGGGAGTAGATAGCATGCATGATACTGCTTGGTGCTCTGATGCATCTTGTTGGAGAGAGAAACCCAAGCATTTCTCTACTTAACATTTTCAGCCCTGGGACTTCAGAATTTGAAAATCTGCATGTAACAATAGTGCTGTAGTCTGGCTAAGATCCTAGATTTGAGATGGCAGCTGCCTTAAATCCCTCACACTGAAATAATGCTGGGGAATAAGGCAGTTGGGTAAGAAAAAAGTTACATTCATCACTCATCTGTAGATTAGATCTATCAAACATGCTTGCATATTGAAATGTTGGAATTACTGGGGTGGTGTGTGGAATCTGTCATGCTAAGGGTCGTATTGCAATATTATGCCAGCTGCAGTCCTTCATTTCCCTTATATCGAAACAAGATGGTGGTGAGTTCAGTTCCTGCTGGAGATGTTTATACAGTAATTGTCATTGGTCCTGTTGTCTGCTTTGGGTGCTGGATTAAGACACATTCTCACTTCTAACAGGCTTGGTAGTTAACCTTATAGAGCTTGTTTCAATGAGGCTAGTATGCTGCAAGCGGGTTGCTGTCAAAAGCTGTGTTCACCCTCTCGCAATGGATGGAATATGAAGGCTGCAGGCCTGATTGGCTGCTTTTCAGTAACTCATTTGCTGTTTCCTATTTTTGCTGCCCATTAAGCAGTACCTAGATAAGAACGTTTATTTTTCATTCTGGCAAACAGCTGAATCATATAGCTGCTTCCTATATTATTGCAGATTATACTGTCTTAGCTGTAGATAACTGGCAATGTTCCAAAGGATTGTGGAACCATGCTTCAGTCAACCTTTCAAGTCTGCTTTCATTCTGCTGCCTTTAGCTCCTCATCCCCCAAACTGGTATGCTTTGCTGTCCAGCACTTGTCTCTGTACTCCCTCCAACAATATACAGCTTCCCCCAGGACTCTGACCAATATGAGACTTTAATTCTTCCTGGCTGCTATATTTGGCTTCCCTGCAAAAGATTCCTTACTGGCAATCTCATTCTCTAGTAGATGCAATGGTCACAGACATTCAAGACATTTGATTCATTAACTTGGCTGTTAGGACCTAGGTCCCTCATTGTGATGTAGACTTCATCAAAAGCAGCTGCGGCGTTATAGAATAGATTATGTATAGTTATTTGGGCCAACCCTGAATTTTGCTAACATCTTTCCTACCACTGGGTTTTAAAAGCTGAACTGTTTGCTAAATGTGGGACAGCGGGCTCATATTTCCATTATTTTGTTGAAGAGTAACTCTTGAGTTCTGGTCACGGTAGGAATCACCATTGCTGGATGCACAGGAACAGATGTGGAACACACTTAAAAAACATCCAGTCAGAGCAGAACTAAAGTTGAGATGGCTATTAGTCTGTCATACAGAGCACTACAGATAACTAATGCTGGTATTTTTCTAAGCAGTTAACAGGTATTCTGAAATAGTAAAATATTTGAATGCAGGATGCTTAAGGTTTTGTAGCAAAACAGTTGAGTTTCTTGTGGTGAGACAAAAAGTTACCCCCTCCACCAGCTTTTGCTTTTCTCTTTCGGTGGTATTTAGTTATTTCCCTAACTAGCCTCCTTGGGCTTGAAGAGCCATTATGGGAACTTTTACCAGTAATGATTCCAAACCTGCAGGTTTCATGCTGTAATTGGGGACATAATAAATACCCAACTTGCACAGGGCTATTCAGTCCTAAGTTTTGAAAACCAGAAACATTTATATCCTGCATCTTAACTTCTGATTTCTGTCTCTGTCCAGCAAGTGCCCTTGAACTGTTCATCAGGACTCCGTTCTTGAACAATGACTTCTAGAAAGAAAGTGCTACTCAAAGTCATCATCCTCGGAGACTCGGGGTGAGTGCTGTCTGTACAGTATTAATAGCAATGGTTGTTGCAGTTGGATCACAGAGATCACTTGAGATGCATTTAATTGAGAATACTATAAGCTCCTCAGGAGCAGAGACCTGTATCTTGTACAGTAGTCCAGTGCACGATACTTGTTCCTCACTCCCCTCCCCTGTAACAAAGTTGGAAATGTAAACTTTTACTGAACTAAGATATCTGGGCCTGCAAAACTGCTTGCAAGATATGAATGGTCTCAAAACAGAAGAGGAGTTAGGAGATGAGACTAGCTCTCAAGTTAATAGGAAATGTTTTTCCTTATCCGAGATGGAAAACATTTAGCATCTAGGATACTGTCTATAGATAGAGGCTCAAATGATAAGACTAAACGTCTCAGAAAAGAGAAATCTAAAAACACGTTGTGGGAGAAACCTAGGACCATGTTTCTTATTTGCTGACCAAAAAGCTATGGTTGCAGGATAATGTTCTAGTACAAATGAGATGCAGCTGATACCCACAGTGCTAAATCAGCTGGTCAAGCATCCACTCTGTGAGTAAAATGGCTGAGTAAATTCATGTTCTTGGATAATCCCTCTGCCACACACCTCCAGAGCAGTGTTCACAAAGCTGTGCTCCTTGAAGTTGTAGAATGCGAAGTAGCTAGCTGCCTATTGCAGATGGGTTGTTACTTGTGTGGCAGTCCTGTTCTCAAGAAGAGCTGCTGGAAAAAGTTCCAGACTTGGCTGCCAGGGCTGTAATCTGACTCCAGCTCTGCACTTAATAAACAAATCTGATGTCATTGAAGAGGATGCTCTGGAGTACATGTGACCTTCTAGAATCTCTGGAGATCCGAGTTATCTGCAAGAGATACTTGTAGCATGAAGTCATGGTAGTGAAGTACTCAGTATTGCTGATAGATGTGCCACTTTAGATAAGTCTTGCTTCATTAGCAAACGGAGTGGCTTTGCAGCTGCATAGATGGTCACGAATGCAGCACAACTTGGTTGGGTTCTGCAAGGTGACCACAGTGAAGTACTTTTAAGGTCAAAGACCTGTGTCTGGCAGATGCAGTGCTCCCGCCAAGCAGTGGATGAGCAGCCTGACAATATTTCTAGGGGAAAAGCCCTTTGACCAGTTCTGCCTAATGATTTACCTTAGGGTAACTTTGACCCTAATTCCTCCTCTGCTTTTGATGGGTGAGTCAGTGGTTGGTACTGTCACAATTGGAGCTCAGAGTAAGGTTTAAGAATAGCTACGATGAAAAATGCTTCAGAATCTGAAACTTGGCTGCAGGATGTAGGCTTAGGCTAGCAGCATATTGTAAAAATGCAGTCAACATGATCTAAGTGTGTATCTTCTACAGGGTGGGGAAGACATCTCTAATGAACCAGTATGTGAACAAGAAGTTCAGTAACCAGTACAAAGCTACAATAGGAGCAGACTTCCTCACAAAGGAAGTGATGGTGGATGATAGGCTAGTCACAATGCAGGTAAGAACAAATACACGCCTCTGGTTCTGTCCATGTAGTCCAGAAGGGTCTACAAATTTTGACCAGCTTCAGTAGCCAGTCAGAACTAGTGCTTGCTATCATAAAACTGAATATGCTGGGTGCACATTAGAACAGGCTAGGATTTGCCTTTCCCTTTCTTCAGATGTGAGTTGAGGAGATTAAGTATTTGCCCTGCAGTTGCACTGTGCTTTGGAGGCACTCGGAGTAATGATACCTTCTCCAGGCTCCAGTGAAAGCAGTACTGCTTGCCACTAATGTGCTTACGTAATGATACCTTCTCCAGGCTCCAGTGAACAGCAGTACTGCTTGCCAGTGATGTGTTTACAAGTGTATTTGTGGACTTACATTGGCAAAAAAATGGGATGAAAATCTAAGCTGACTTCAAACATGCAAGACACCTTGGGCTGATTGGGGAAGTATAGGTTTTACAGCCTTGGGTGCTGTAAAACTCTGAAAGCATTGGTATTGCTGTAGAATCTTGTACATTTTGGCTTAGCTTACTGGCAGCACCACATTTCCTCTTGCCAGTACCCTGTCTCCTGAGTTCTGTGTGCACTAGAAGATGGACAGGAAGGTGGGTTTTTAGAATGGGTAGAAGCAGAGCCCCCGCCTCCCCTGCTCGAATTTGATCTGCCTTCTTTGGAGCTTGGCACACAAGGCTTCCACTTTCACAGAGTTCTCTAGGTTTCATTTGGGATCTATCCTGCATTTCTAGAGGGTACAGAAGGCCCTGGCAAGCAGATTTGTAGAACCCTGGAGAATATAGCCTTTGGTTTCAGCTATCATAGCTCCAGTTCAGAAGTAGGAGACTACTTCATTGCATATACTTGATCTTCCCCTAAAATAGGAGCCTGATAGGTGTCACTGTTCATGCCTCCAGAAAAAATGTTGAAGCTGATACATTCCCCCGCAGCAAGACTGGATGTGGTCCCATCCCTAAGTTGGTTTGTGTCCCTAAGCCTACATGTTCTGGTCTGTGCAGATATGGGATACGGCAGGACAGGAACGGTTTCAGTCTCTGGGAGTTGCCTTCTACAGAGGAGCGGACTGCTGCGTGCTGGTTTTCGATGTGACGGCCCCAAACACATTCAAAACTCTTGACAGCTGGCGAGATGAGTTCCTCATTCAAGCTAGTCCACGGGATCCTGAAAACTTTCCTTTCGTCGTGCTGGGAAACAAGATTGACCTAGAAAACAGACAAGTAAGATGGCAGATAATTCTGGCTTTCCCCTGGAATCCTTTTATCAAAAAAGAAATCTGAACTCATCATCCCTGAGTGGGTCTATGCTGTACAGTAACACAACATCTTTAGTATGGGTGACAACTCAGAGCAGAATTGTTGATAACAGGCAATTCAGGAGAATGTCTACAGTATGCTTTAACCTTGGAAGTGAGCACTTAAATGTGCAAGGTTGCCTAAGGACTTGTGCAAGATGCTAGGCTTCCCAGTTTGAGTCGTAATGGATTCTCCTGCTGCTTGATAATTGCATACAGATGGGCATTCGTTGGCATGTGTACATGCTGAATTCCAATCTGGTTCAGAGTGAAACGGTACTTAATGGATCCTGCCTTTGTTACAGGTTACCACAAAACGAGCACAAGCCTGGTGCTACAGCAAAAACAATATCCCTTACTTTGAAACCAGTGCCAAGGAGGCCATTAATGTGGAACAAGCTTTCCAGACAATTGCACGAAATGCACTTAAACAGGTATGACCAGTTGCTCTATCTAGTGCCCTCTTGTGGCAGTCCACACAATTCTATGCAAGATCAGGCTGGGTGCCGGCTAGGGACTGAGGCAGCGAGTAGCTTCAATAGGAACATTGCTGCCTCTGTACACAATTGTTAGTTTTGCCCTGGTGTAGTATCAAAACTCTTTGGCCAAAAATGCCATGTCCCTTATTTGCCTAGTTAAAAATGGGTTATTGTGGGCTCCAGGCAGTGTGACGGGCTTCATAGTATATCTTCAGCACTTGGAGAGCTTTTTGTTGGGTCTTGAGTATATGGCATGACCTGATGCACTGAGCATATAGCCCTGTTAATGCATCTTTAACAGAAAGTGACAATATGGTGAGGGCCATCTATCCTGGACAAGATCCCCGCTTCCTATAGGCCTCATACCTGGGTTTTTTTCGGGGAGGGTTATGATTGTTTTCGGGAATGGCACAGTGCTTCTACATCCTGTTGAGCTTGGACTGAATTGTAGTTGGTGACAGTTTCTTCTTGCTTGATAGGAAACCGAAGTGGAGCTTTACAACGAATTCCCTGAACCTATCAAACTAGACAAGAATGACCGAGCAAAGGCCTCCGCAGAGGGCTGCAGCTGCTGAGGTGGGGCTGGAGGGGTTGAGCACAGTCCTTCACAAATGGATATCACACTTAGGCCTTCAAACACACAGCCCCTCTTTTCTGTGTAAAAGGAAAACGAGAGATCCCACTTTCAGTGGCCAAAATCACCCCCTCTACCATGAGCGACTT
>NW_015168093.1:402069-415341 GCF_001447785.1 Gekko japonicus | reverse complement strand
GGTAGCAGACCTTTCTTCTCTAGTTTAAAAAGGAAATTCTTACGTATGTTTGGAACTTAAGCTGCTTTCAGGTGTCCAATGGAAAGAAACTGTGTACAGATGATCTGTAACAATTTACCTTTGATTGTCTTGTGTTCCCCCACCCTGTGAAGGCTGCAACTGGAAAGGCTGATTACCCATAGTTCATTGCAAGCTCAGCACTCAGTTCAACTAGGTTGAGTTTTGTATGTATCTGTTAATGCTTGTTACTTTTAACTAATCAAATCTTTTTACAGTATCCACGTATTATGTAATGGCTTCTTTAGGAAAAATCTTATAGTACATGTTAATATATGCAACCAATTAAAAATGTATAAATTAGTGTAAAATTCTTGAATTACATGTTTAAGTACTGAAACACAGGTCTAGGAAATGGAACAGGACACTTGTGGAGTGCGGTGTGCTAGCAACACAAGTCCAGATAGAGACAGTATTCTGTACAGTAGAAGCAAGAATTATGTAAACATTTTTATTGATTTAAGAGCCAAAAAGCTTCCTCAACTGGCAAAAAAAATTTTTTTTGTCTAGCTTCTTGTAGCTAAAACCCTTCAGAGGATGATTTGCATAACCTTGCACTCTGGATTATTGGACTTCAAAATTAAATACAGCTTTCAAGAACGATCATTGTGTGTGTTTGCCTTTCAACCCTTTCATGATTAGCGTTGCGACTATAAAGAGGAATCTAATACAAGGTGTCTGACTTTTGTAGGAAAAGCTCCATCTGGGTTGTGATGGTCATTCTGACTAGATGGCTAGGACTCTTCCTTTCTCTTTTTTCCTTCTGTCTTACTGTCCTTTAATATAGATTTTCTGGAATGGAAAAACTTGGCAACTTTGTTCCTGCCCTCTTCTTTGTTCTTGCATTTGTAGCTTTCTTAAATGGAGTACTTCTACTCTTTTCCAGAGGTCTACATTCTAGTACGTAGGCAGAGCTCTTCTGTAAAGAAACATGCCAATAAACTTAACAAGAACAAAACTACTTGCTCCGTTTCTAATTTCTGACTCCTAAGTGTAGCTCCTGAGCTAACTTAAGTCTGTTTTTGGTCCTTTGCCAGTTTTAACAAGCCAATTCTAATTAGTATGCCCTTGCATCTTAGAGGGACCATGGATGTATAATGAACACCAGCAAAGACTGGGAGAACTATGGTAGGTATAAGTACTATAGAATAATTGCCTCTTTATTTTTGACATTTTGACCTTGAGTCATTCTCTCAAATATATAAGTACATTATGGTAAACAACTAATATGTTCTTATTACAAGGACTAACAAATGCTAGCACGTCTCGTGATTATCACAAAACAGCATGGCTGTGCTCTTGATAGTTTCTGTATCAGTTGTTGATATCACCGTAGACTTTGCTAGCTGCATGTTGAAAAATTGTTCTGTGTCACCGGAACTATGAGAATGACTTGGTAGGACACGTAGCTCTTTCCACACCAGGAGAAACACACTTTGTTAAACATTTTGCAAAATAAATGTCTTGCTTACTTTGGAAGGATGGATTTAGCTGTACTATGGTAGAGCTGTTTGAACTATTTAGTGCCAAATGCTGTTAAGAGAATATCTCAAAGACCTAATGTTCCTAATATATTTTGAAAAGCATCAAGTATACTTTTAATGTTCAGACGCGCTCATCAATAGCTCTATTGATGTTTTTAAAGGTCCACTTAATTGTTGCAAGTTATAAGAAATATTAACCATTTCTGTATATTCTGATCCCATCTTCAGATTACTCCTGTCACCATATATGATCACAGTTAGCTATGGGTATATAGAAAGTAACACTGTTGGAAGAAAGTAAAACAAATCCTACCTCTGAGAGGGAAGCAGCAAACCTGCTTTACATTCTGTCTCAAAGGAACCCTTTTTTTACCGCTTGCCAGCTAGAGATGTGGCAACTTCGGACTTGGTTCTGAGTGTGGTTCAAGACCTGGTGTGAAGCATATGTAACTTGTAGCTAAAATTGGCCTCTGTGCCAGATGACTGGAAAGTAGCAAATGTTACCCCAAATTTTTCTGGAGTTGCCCAGAGGAGATTAAGGGAATTAAAGCCTAGTGAGCCCTAATATCTGTTACTGGAAAACAGTAGAAACCTAGAAATAATTATTAAGCACATCAAGGAACAATGCCCAGTGAGGGGGAATGAGCATGGCTTCCATAAAGGAAAGTCCTGCCTCACTAATATTTTGGAATCCTTTGAGCACATTAACAATCATGTGGATAAGAACGATCTGGTAGACATCATATACTTCCAAAAGGCTTTTGACAAGGAACCTGAGTAAACTTAGTAATCATGGGGTAAGAGAAAATGTCCTCTTATGGATTAATTTTTTGTTGAAGCAGAAAGTAGGAATAACTGGGCAGCTCTCAATTGCAGGAAATGAGCAGTGGGGTCCCACAAGAATTGGTATTGAGACCAGTGCTATTTCATTTGTATCGTTTGAAATTGGGTTGAACGGTGTAGTGGCCAGTTTGCAGATGATACCAGTTTTTCTGTATGGTGAAAACCACACTGAATCTTGGACTACGGAAAGATCTCTCTAAATCGGGTAAGTGGGCAGCAGTGTGGTAAATGACATTGCCCTGATCTGGATGGCCCAGGCTATCCCCAGTCTCATCAGATCTTGGAAACTAAGCAGGGTCAGCCATAGTTAGTATTTGGGCGGGAGACCGCCGAGGGATTCCAGGGTTGCCAAGCAGAGGAAGACCATGGCAAACCACTTGTTGATCTCTTGCCTTGGAAAACCTGCAGGGTCACCATCTTGGCTGCAACTTGACAGCACTTTGCACACAAACAGCGCACATTAGAACAAAAAAAATCCTAGTGTTAATTATATGGTGATGGGGTTTTAATTGGCTGGGATTGAGATTGAAAATTTTTTTTTGGAGTTGTAGTGGGAAGTTCAGTGAAAATAACCCAATGTGTAAGAGTGCTGAAAAAGGGAAACTCAGTGCTTGGGATTACCTGGATAAGGAATGAAAAGAGAATAGCCAGCATTTTAATGCCCTTGTCTAGAGTTATATTGTGGCCTCATATGGAATGATGTGCACAGTTCTAGTTGCTGTGCCTCAAAGGCTATTGAGCTGGACAAAGTGTAAAGGGGGCAACCAAAATGTCAAGAGGGGTCAACATACCTTTCCTATGAGGAAAGGCTGGAGAGTCTGAGACTGCTCAGTCTAGAAAAAAGTAGCTAGGGCAGGCATGATAGATGTTTATAAAATTATGAATGGGGTAGAAAGCGTGGATAGAACTTCTTCTCCCTCTCCTATAATACTAGAACTTGAGGGCATCCAATAAAGTTGTTGGGAAATACTTAACAAGTAATTAAACTTGAATTCACTGCCAGTGGAGGTAGTGACGGCTATGATGGTCTTAAAAGACTGATGGAGAAGAGGTCCATAAGTGACTACTAGCTATTGAAACTAGGGGTGTGCAAAAAAATCGGCCCGATTCGGATTCAGCCGATTCGGATTCGGCTGAATCGGGCAGAATCAATTTCGGCAGGCATAAAGACTCCTTCATGTCAATTTCGGAAGTAGGAGCCAATTCAGGATTCTTTAGGCCAGCCGAATGTCAGTTTCAGCCCCATTATATCCTATTGGCCATTGAAGTCAATGGTGAAAACATAGGGTATATACTGGGGGGTGGAGGGGAGGGGGTTTGAGGGAGAGACTCCAAACTCGCAGGGTAGCTGCTGGAGCCTCTCCCCAAGATACCAACCAAGTTTCAAGAACATTGGACAAGGGGGTGCAATTCTACGGGCCCTCGAACATGTTGCCCCTATCCCCTCCATTGTTCTCTATGGTGGGGGGAAACGTTACTTGCCGATGGTCAGTCTCAATCACCAGGATGGAGCTGTGAAGGACAGACAAATCGGCTCCACGGTCTGAGTGTGGACTTTCGACACTGGAAGACCAGGAGATCTCTGTCAAGTCCATATCGTGCTCAGAGTCCGTGAGCTGGATAGGACGCAGCGAAGGCAACTGAGGTACACCTTGTGGCTGCTGTCGGCACTGAGAGTCAAGTAAAGCAGCCCCCAATTACACAGTGGGAGTTTTCTTATGCTTTTTAAGCTTGACTGGTTGATCGTCCTTGCCTTCCCTGCATTTTTTGGAGGGAGTATGGGCTAAAGACTGAGATGTCTGGGCCGAGCATATCAGCATCGGGCGGTCGACATCGACGTGAGTTGATATCGGGAGCAGCACAGCTGTCGAGGCGGCAGTTGACATTGATGCATGCCCTGAAGTGTCCTGTGACGACATCAGTCAAAGCGCTAACTCCAAGAGTGCAACGTGAAGTCTAGCAGCTCTGTTCTTCCTTGTCTGCTTTGAAAACTTTGCGCAGTGAGCACAAGAGTTCACTTGGTGTGATTCCCCAAGGCACAAATGACAAACTGAGTGTCGGGGGGGGGGGCGACAATCGTGCTGCCGCACTAAAGGGACCATTCAAAGAAACCCCACCTCTTGGCCATAGGCTGGGAAGGGGGGGGGAGACACACACGATAGAGTCCGAAAAGAAATAAATCCATAGAAACAGTCATTTCACTTAGTAAAAATAAACAAGAAGAAAACGAGGAATAGGCCTAAAAGCCCAACATTTGTTTACCTACCAAAGCAGAGCCATGGCAGTCAGAAGAAAATTGGCGGGATTGTCATGCCCCTCCCTTGGTCATGCGCAGTGGGGCCGGTACATGACTGGGTAGCGGGCGTGAAAATCCTTTTCGCTTTCAAGAGGAACTGATCGAGGTCGGCATAGGCGCACTATATCCCAGAGGTGTGATGCACAGAGACCACAAAGAAGATCTATTCCTTATTAGAGATGGTTCAGCTACACCATTGATTAGACCTGGTAATAACCGTGAACTGAAGACTCATTACCTGAACCTAATCCATCAGGATCTGTTGTGCTGGTGATCTTCCTGCTGAGAATCCTTGACACATATTTGCTCTGATGAGAGGGGTCACAAAGTAATGAATATGCAAATCGCCCTTTACTACTTGCAAAAAGCAATTACACATGTTAAAGATTACCTGCTATTAAGAAACAGGCTCAATATTCACTATGCAATCACTGAATCATGCCTTCACTGGAGCACAAGAGACCACCCTTGAGATATGAGGAATGTGTACATTTTCCATGCTGTGAACTAGTGATTATCAAGCATAATAGGTTATATGTTAAATAATTGCAAAAGGGCTTTAGGAGGGAAAAAAACTTCTGAGGCCTTCAGCAGGTATCCTCCAGAGCTAGCAATGGTATAATCAGATGCTTATTTCAGTATTGCAAAAGAATTGTTTCCTGATTAAACTGAAGTGCACACTTGAGAAACAATACTGTTAAAAATGGATCTATTGCCAAACCTTTCTGGCAACACCAATACATTTGAGGTTGCTGAACTATCTTTAGACTTGGTGTTTGATGCCAGTTAACCCCCAACAGTCACTTGTAAACTGATCTTGATATGTGGGCTGTTTGGGGGGGGGGGAATGGATCTTGGATATTTCCCTACTACTATTTTAGAAAAACAAAACTGTTACTGAGGCTGCCAGTTATGGCAGTGGCAATACAAAGGTCATAATCTAATAGAACTGCTGTGGAAGTCAGCCTCCACTGATTAGCCAAACTACTGTCAAACCAGAATTTGCAGAAAGGGAACCAGTTGCACAGCAGTGATTGGCATGAAAGACACTGTTTATAATCTTGTGTCTTTTTGCTTCACTGCCTGGATCATGTTCCTTTCAGTGGTGACATCTCTGCAGGCAGCGGCAGGCTCCCCTGAGCTAATCTGCTTGTTATCCCTTTTCCTCCAAGACAGCATACAGACAGGACTTTCTTGACAAATCTGGTACAATAGTTAATCACCATTTTTGTTCTTTGTCATCAGTAGGCATTACACAATTATTACCAAATTCCAGAGAAAGGAGATTATTTTCTAAGTGTGTTTGCTCAGTTTGGAGTCCCAGAGAACCTACCTACTTACGGTTTTCTAGATGTATCTTCACACCAACTTGACTTTTGAATTTGCTCTTTTCTATTCATGAAAAGTTGACAAGTCTCCTAGAGGTAATCTTCAGTTATCATGTAGGATTCCAGTAGCATCCTTTAGCAGCAATGATGCATTGCTTACCTTGAGGGAAGCCGGGGATGAGAGGCTGCAGAAACCATTCCCATATTCTGCAAGGGATGTAGATCCATGTAGTGTCTGCTTGTGAAGCAAACTTCTTCCCTACTCTTCCAGTAGATCCCACAATACCATGGCTTATTGAGTATCAGAGGTAATACTGTAGACAGAAGGTGTTTGGAGTGTATATGGGCCTTACTATCCTGCTGTGGAAACAGGCAAAAACTAGTATAGCAGTACTGCTTAGCAATAGCCATAGCCTACTGTGGCCCTGGATGGTGGCTCATTAGTCAGCCAGAAGGCTGTCACCTGCATTCTTCCTGACCTCAAGGGCTCCCAAGTCAAAACTTGCCAAAAAGTCCTGTGGTTTCTGTATGTGAAAGAGCTGGGTGTTTCCACCTGACAGGGATTTGGGCATATGCAAAGTGGTGTGAAAAGCAGTGGAGGCGGGGAGGTCAATAGAGCCTTCTAAAAACTGAATCAGTGAGTGAATGAATTACGTAAAGCACAGCATAAGGGAAATAGATTGTGAGAAACCAGCTTTTTCTATATTGGTTCAGCTGAAGAAAAATCACAGCATCTTGTCCTCAGAGGTCTTAAGGGGACAAGATGCTGTGCTCCTTGACAACTATTGATTTGCCGGGGGTCAGATCAATGAGACAAATCGAACGGGTATGTCATTATAAACCATACAGGTCCACTTTCAGAACAACAACAATATGGATTGTATGTGCCATGGTCCTGCTGGACTGACAGAGGTTGAAAGTTAGGTCAGAAAACCTCAGGCTGTTTTCCTTCAATATGCCATAACAACTTGGATCTCTGTACATCAGTGCCTTAATGAACTCTATAGCAGTCAGTATAAGCAAGTGAATGTAGTGGTGTGAGTTTTTCCTTCTTGTAAAGATCACTCGGAGGTTTAGTTTCCGTGTGAAACCTTCAAAGGGTTGAAGATAGGATGTTGGTTCCCTATGAAAGGAGCTGGGGCTATGCTGTGATTCCATGGGAATACAGAAAAGGTGCAGAAATCAGCTTCCTATGGATCTCCATTGTCCTCTTTAAAATACAAGTTTCTAGTTCTTACTGTTGCAAAGATGTCCTTGAAAGTGAGCAGGCAATATTTGCCAAAATAGCTGGACAACTGAGTCTAGGTAAGATTTTGTTCCAGTGAACTCTGCTTTATCTCAGTTTGGCATTTGGATTGCTGGCGTGCAGAAAGTTTAACTCGGGGCATTTAACGTGTAATCTCAGCACTGCAAACACTGATCTAAGAACAGAAAAGTACAGAGACTTTTGAGTCTCCTCTTCAGTAAAGTAAAGGTAAAGGTTCCCTTGCTCGAAAGCCAGTCGAATCGTCGAATCCAACTCTAGGGGGTGGGGCTCATCTCCGTTTCCTATCCGAAGACGTTTCCGTGGTCATGTGGCCAGCATGACTAAACACCAAGGCGCAGGGAACGCTGTTACCTTCTCACCGAAGCGGTACCTGTTCCTCTACTTGCAATTTCTTGCTTTCGAATTGCTAGGTTGGCAGGAGCTGAGGCCAGAGACGGAAGCCCACTCTGTCACGTGACACTAGGGTCTCAAACTGCCGAACTACAGACTTCTGAGCCACTGTGGCCCTGTCTCCTCTGCAGTATCATACCCCAAGTGCAGGCTGTATACCTCTTGTGTTCAGGAGATGTGTGCACAGAAAATGCAATGTAAAAAGCTGCGTTTCAAATGTAACATTGCTGGGCAGAAACAGGAAGCACAAGCAAGCTTTCATATCCTGTCCCTGAACTGCAAAGCAGCATCCAAGTGCCACTCAGTGTATATAAATTATTTTTCTATTTCCATCCATTAAGTATATATTCCTTAACTTCTCTTCTGTAAACATGACAGGAGCCCTAAGTGTCTCTTCAGGAAGCATGTCTGCAAGATTTAATCTGAGCTTTCAAGAGCAATGGGAAAAGACTGATAATCCAAAGGAGCTGATGTAGATAGGCTGAAACACTCTTAACACTGTTGTGGCCTCTCACTGTATGCTCAGCCATGCCCTTGTTGGGGGAGAAGCGTGCATTATATCACTACCACAAATCTGAGATGAGGGAGCATGGCTTCTGAACTGATGTGTCACCCTCCTGGTAAAAACTAAGCACTTGGGTCTAATCGCTGGATGTAATCCTGTCAGAAACATGGGGAAATATGGAATCTATATCTCCAAACTTTGCATGGTTTTAGAATAGCAGGTAATCTGATGCATCATTAAATTCCATTTATAGAAACCAACTCAGCAGATTCCCCCCCCCCCAAAAAAAACACAACTAATGAGTTTGTAGGGCCAACAGCAAGCACCAGCTCATAGAGGATAGACTGGAGGCACCCATCCAATTAGCCCTAAGGGATCCCTAACTGTTGTAAGATGGCCTGACCAGAAGGTAGGAGATACATTTTAAAATAAATATATGGAGTGCAGCTCAGAAGTGTTGTGACAATTGCAAAGCTGTCAGTGGGCTGTTGGGGTGGTAGAGAAGGCGAATTGGATGAGCAGGTGCTTCTGTGAGGCCCCTGCAATTTGAGCGATTCTAAAGGTTAGTAAAGGATGGCTATAAGTACAGACCAGTGTGGAGGTGCCAGTTCAGGCTGTATGAACCAGCCCTGTAACAGTTACAGGCTAAAGTCCTAGGGGGAAATCTAAAAGATTCCCATTGTGGGAAGTGATAGACATATAATGCTCATTATTAATGGTTTATTTGCAAAGATTTAAAGAACTGTCATGTCCTACATTTTATATTTATATTCAGGAAGCCTATATTCCCTGTGGTTCCCTACTAGGATTTGTGTGTGTGTGTGATATCTCCAGCAGAAAGACTTAATTTGTGCATTTCTGAATACTTGTTTGAGGGAATAAAAGAAGACAGACACTGCATAACTACAGACAGTTACCATGAAGATAAATGCAGAAGAGATTAGCTACCCTATCAAGCATTCTGGAGCTACTAACCATACATCCAGTACAGTACAAGCTGTTGACTACTTTGGCGTAGTGGTTAAGAGGGGCAGACTCTAATCTGGAGAACCGGGTTTCCTCACGCAGCCAACTTGGTGCCCTTGGGTCAGTCACAGTTCTCTCAGAGCATTCTCAGCAGCCCCACCTACCTCACAGGGTGTCTGTTGTGGGGAGAGGAAGGGAAGGAGATTGTAAGCAGCCCTGAGACTCTTGAGTATCCTAAATCCAACTCTTCTTCTTTTACATGTTATGACTTTAGTATGCACACGGTACAGCCGTACAGGCCTACAGTTTATACCTTCTAAACCAAATATGAGTAACCATGAAAAGTGTCTAGCACCCAGCCTAGGGCTGTGGAAGGGAAAAGTGTATGCAGTTGAACATTACAGACCTACCGCCTACCTACTGAAAGTGGGTGTGTGCAATGTATCCCAAAATCCATTACTTCCAACAGTGCATAGTCTGTCTTTTCCCACCTGCTAGAATCAACTTGGTCCAACAACTGGGGATCTCTTGAAGAAATATTAACTAATATGAGCAGGCACTCCTGCTCAAGAACATAAAAAGCACCTTGTTGGCTCAGCCACAAGCCAGCAGCCCCCCCCCCCAAACTGACTACTAAGACCCCACCAACAGCACCTTCTGCTCATGCAGGGACCTTGGCCGTTGCTAACAGAAGCCTATTTCTTTCTAAGCACGTTCTCAGGCCAGCCACTTCAGTAAGGCAGTTGGATCATTATTAGTCCGAACAGGTACGGTTATTCAGAAGGGGAGGCTCATGATCAGTAATGAGACTGACTCCCACGTAATGGTATCTGTAGCCCTAAAGGTGAATCAGAAACGCACTGCAGAGGCAATGCAAGGCGAAAGGGAGGCGCTAGCAGACACTAGGCTTCGATGAGCCTTCTCGCACAGGCGTTTGTATCAAGAACTATGCTGGCACGCATTGCACTTGTGTGTGTGGGGGGGGGGGTCACGACACAAGCCTCCCTCCCCGAGCACTCGTGTGCCAGCTTTCCAGACCCGCGGCGGGAGTCGATGGAGGAGGCAGTTTCCGTCGCCGAGGCTCCCCTTGCTTGCCGTAGAGCGAGGCAGCGCTTTCGCTTCCTTCCCTGAGAAGAAGGAATCCAACGCAATAGACAGAAGGGATCTCTCTCTCTCTCTCTCTCTCTCTCTCCTGCCCCCTTCTCAGGCCATCAACAGACCGAGTCTCTTCTGCGGTTCTCTTGCTAACGCCGCCAACCTTCTTCCTAGGGCGTGGGGGAAATGCTATCTACCCCCTCCTGGATTAGGCAAATCACGGCGCCTTCCCTTGACAGATCAGAGCTAGCGGAGAGCGTGGGTGGAAAGGAGGTTCAAATTGTGCCCCCAACGGGGTCGTGGGGAAAGGCTGGGAGGCTGAAGAACGCCATCCTGTGCGCGTCTCAGATGCCGCTGGTCGCCAGGGGCTCGTCCCCAGTGGCTCTCGAGGCCCACGCAGTCCGCTCGGAATCCAACCCGCCCCAATCAAGGACGGCCTGCTTTTTAAACGAAGCAAACGCAGCTGGTTCGCCTCTCTCCCCCCGCCAGCCAATCGCGCTCCCCTTCCGTACGCCTCAGACCGCCGCTTTCCAGAAACTCAAGGGTGCCGCCCCCTCTCCAGGTAGCTCTGCAAAAAGTGGGGCGGCGGCGGGGGAGTCAAGCGAGAGAGGGCGCCCACAGCGCCACACCCCCGATTGCAGTGTTAGCTCCCCAATTCCAAAGCTGGGGAGAGTCCAAGCCCGCCCTTTCCCATCTAGATTCCAAGTGCGACCACTGAGCCCCCTCTGCATCCTAAGCCTGCCTGTAACCAATAGTTCGTAAACAGTCACACTGCGGCACAAGCCCCAAACCCAAAGCAATAGAGTGTGCGAAGACCTAAAAACCCCTTCCTTCCAGTCCTCCCATCCCCCCGGCTGTTAAAGACCAGCCCCTCTTCCCGTCTCATCAGTTACTTCTCTAGTTTGTATACCTCGGGTTAGGAATCGTTTCGGGGCTCCCCAACAGCCAAATCGAGGGCACCTCTTTTCCCTTTCCGTGTCACTTCAAACTCGAGAGCAGAAGCCTCCCCCATCGGGACTGCCTGAGACGCTGGAGGGAGGGAATACAACCGAGTATCCTGGCTTCAAATCGGGGGGCGCTGCCCCCTACAGCGAGGTCCCCGGCGTAGCCAAACCCTGCCCTCTCTAAGCCCTGCAGCCCCATGAGTCATAGCCCCTCCAGATCGGGCGGGGACCCCCTGGAATCCGCTCTCCAGCTCCGTGCTGCTGCAGCCGACCACGTGAGGGCGTCCAGTGTGTTAGTTACAACAAATTAACTCCGGGCTAGCGCGCCCCCCAAAGATCGCCGACGCCCCATGACCGGTCAGAGCCCTGCAGCATCCTCTTCTCTCCCCACGACGTGCGTTAGCTGGGACCGGCGGTCCTTTCCGGGGCGCACAGAGCCCTCCATACAGGGCGCCCCCATCCTCGGTCTCTGCCCAGCATAGGGTACGTCCTTAAAATCCCCTCGGGGGCACCCTTCCGGGCCCCGGGGAGGTGTGACACGTGGGCAGCTCGATCAGGCACCGTCGGGAGCAGGGGGTGGCAGCGGCGCCCCGTCCCTAGGGTCTCAGCCGGTGGCGGGAGAGCCCGGCAAAGGGGCCACAAAAAGCACAACTTGGAGCCGGCCTCGTCGCTCCCTGTTATTGTTCTCAACGTGGTCCGCTCCCTGCCCATATAAGGAGCTGCATCGGAGCCCGCCCAGGCAGATCGCTTTGCCGAGCCGGAGAGAAGGGAGCTGTATTCATCTCCACTTGCAGCGTCGACCCAGGTTTGGGGCGTCGGTTTCCTTGTGCCCCAAGAACCGCCGAGCGAGGCTAAGCCGCTCGCCCCTTATCTCTGACCCCCAGCCTCTCCCGAAGGAGCTCCGTCTACGTTTGGCACCATGTCGGTTGAACTAGAAGAAGCCGACCTGCCCCTGACTGAGGCTGAAGAGGCGCCCCTGGCTCCCGAGAAGAAAGGCACGTCCAAGAAAGCCAAGGCGGGCGGCTCGTCCCTCTCGCCCTCCAAGAGGCGGAAGAACAACAAGAAAAAGAACCAGCCGGGCAAGTACAGCCAGCTAGTGGTGGAGACGATCCGCAAGCTGGGCGAGCGCAATGGCTCCTCGCTGGCCAAGATCTACAACGAAGCCAAGAAAGTGGCCTGGTTCGACCAGCAGAACGGGCGCACCTACCTCAAGTATTCCATCAAGGCGCTGGTGCAGAACGACACCCTGCTCCAAGTGAAGGGCACCGGCGCCAACGGCTCCTTCAAGCTCAACAAGAAGAAGCTGGAGGGCGGCGGCGAAGGGGGCGGCGGCGGCGCCTCCCACGCCAAGACCCTCAAGAAGGCGGTGGCGGTGGTGCCGGCGGCGGCGGCTTCCACTTCCCGCAAGGCCGAGAGGAAGCCCGTCGTCAAGAGCAAAAAGCCCGAGAAAAAGTCGCACAAGAAAAGTGTCGGCGGCGGATCGGTGAAAAAGGACAAGGTGAAAGCCAAGAAGGCGGCCAAGAAGACCGCGGTCTCCCCCAGCGCCAAGAAGGTGAAGAAGTCCGCAAAACCCAAGGCGCTCAAGAGCCGGAAGGCGTGAAACCCTCGCGGGGGGAGGGGGCGCAGAAGATGGCCCCCCCCAGCACTTTGGGCAGGAAGAGGGCAGATCCCTTTGACTCCCCTGCCCGGGACTCTGGACCGCAAGACGTTGACTTTGGCTCCAAGCGCAGAGCCACGTTGTTATCCTTTTCGGTTTTATTTCGTTGACCCCGTTTTGCAGCTTTTATTGGGGTGGGGGATACGTGGGTTTTCCCCCTCCATTCCCTTCGCCCCTGCCAGCTCCCCTAGGGGGGCGGAGTGTCTTAAGGTGAGGTACTTCATCATCGCCCATGGTTTCTAGCCTTGGGGCGGGCGTTGTTTTAAAAAACAGCGTTAAATGCATCTAATATTTCCACCCCTTTTCTTCCAGATCTGGGAATGGAAAGCTTGTGTGAATGTTTAAATAGGAATGCAAACAGGTCCCCCCCCCCCTTTGATGCCACTGTGCCGCCATGGCAACGGTCCTTTTAGGCTGGGTTTTCCCTTCTCATAGGCACT
>NW_015168093.1:396204-401543 GCF_001447785.1 Gekko japonicus | reverse complement strand
GCGACAGAAACTACTGCAGGGGGCGCTGTTGGCGCCATGGGGGGGGGTCTCTGTCGCCTGCAGAAGCCAGAGTGGCCGTTTCGCTGGGGCAAGGGGAGCTGCTCCTGCTTTCACAAACACTGGCTGGCCTATAGCCGCTCTAAGGTGAAAAACTGGGGCGCTCAGTCTCCTCCCACGTCCCCCCCCCCCCAGAGGGGGAAAGGCGAGGCGCTGCCACAGCTAGGCGGAGCTGCAACTCAATGGAAGCGACCGCAAATTAACCAAGACAGCATTCTTCCTCCTCCTCCCCCCCGCCTTTGCACTTCATGAAGCTCCGCCTTTTGTGGGCAAGTGGAGCCAGCCTTCGCCCGGCTTGTGAAGGGTTACGTCATCGGGCGCTAGTGCGCAGGAGCGGGAAGACGGGCTCTATCGTGATTGGGCTGCCTCCAGCTTCCGCGATTACTTGAGGATGCGGCGACCTCCCTTGCGAAAGCTTTTAGTGTGCTGACTAAAAATCCTTTTAGTGTGCTTTAAAATCCAGAGCAGCTCTTTAAAACGCATCCTCTTCCTCAAGAGCAAAATTTGTGATAGGTAAAAGTTTTTGCAAGAGCAGCTGCCGGATGTTGGGCCAGTGGAGAGCTGTTTCTCTTGCACGACTTCAGTGGACGAGGACAGATAGTTTACAGTTTCGACCTGGGAGGGTTGAGCTTTGGGGGAAGAGAAGAAAATAGGTGGTGGGATCACTCAGAATTAATGGACCAGCCTAGTCAGTATAGGGTGGCCAGGTCTGGGTTGGGAAATGCCTGGAGACTTTGGGGGTGGATCCAAGGAGAGGGTGGGGTTTGGGGAGGGGAGGGCCCTCGGCATGGTACAATGCCACGGAGTCCACCCTTCAAAGCAGCCATTTTCTCCAGGGAAGCTGATCTCTGTCAGCTGGAGATCAGTTGTAAAAGATCTCCAGGCCCAGCCTGGAGGCTGGCAACCCTAAGTCCTTAAGTGGGAGCAAGCCCTAAGGGGCTCGATTGGATTTTAGTGTAAAATGTGTTGGATTGTATTGTATAGGTGAGTGTAAAGGCATATATGGTAACATCCATTTCAGCAGCCGTGAAAGTATGCAAAAGGATACATAGACCAACACATCAGTAGAGGGTGAAACTTGGCTGTGGTGGCTCAAGTGGTTAAGATGCTGAACTGCAGGCTGTTAGAAGGTCAGTAGTTCAGCAGTTCAAGACCTGAGTGTGCGGTGTGATGGAGTGAGCTCCCATCTCTAGTTCCAGCTCCTGCCAACCTAGCAGTTTGAAAGCAAGAAATTGCAAGTAGATAAATAGGTACCACTTCGGTGGGAAGGTAACAGCGTTCCATGCGCCTTGGTGTTTAGTCATGCCGGCCACATGACCATGGAAATGTCTTCGGACAGTGCTGGCTCTTCGGCTTGGAAACGGAGATGAGCACCGCAACCCTACAGTCAGATTCGACTGGCTTTCGAGCAAGGGAACCTTTACCTTCACCTAAACATGTTCTACCTTATAGTACTAGTGTAAAGACTTTTTAGTTTTGTACTACCCTATGTAGTTATTCACCCCCTGTAAGCACCAAGTTGACACCTACTTCGAGCAAGGGAACCTTTACCTAAACATGTTCTACATTATAGTACTAGTGTAAAGACTATTTTTGTACATGTAGGCAAAGTACTACCCTATGTAGTTGTTCACCCCCTGTAAGCACCAAGTTGGCATGCCTATGCTTCAAAACAGAGAAAATTAGGACTAGGATCTGAGGCCAACTGTTTCAGAGTACCACTGCAGGCCAAGTGTTTCAGAGTACCACTGCATGCTCCTCTGTATGAAACAAACTAGGAATCTGATCTTTCAACTTTCTGTGGTTTTTTTAAAAGACTGAGGTTACACCACAAGACCTGTGAAAGGGTCTAGAGTTGATAAAAAGGTGGGTGGTGGAGTGGGAAAACACATATATCACCTGAATAACAGCCACAAAGTCATACATAACAGCAACTGATGTGTTAGTCCAAGGAAAATGTTTCCCACCTCTAAAGCATGGTCCTCGACAGTTTAATGCCTTCAGACCAAAGAAGGTGCAACCTTTATTCCATACTTGGACTTAGGAGAAACAAGGAGCACAAGCTGCACATACATTGTAGTAAAACCCAGCTGTACAGAAGAACGGTCAGAAATACCAATGGAAAAACCAGTCATTTCAGATTGAAGAGTAAGTATCCTGTTTTGTATTCTGGAACACAGGACAGGCAGTGAATGACAGAGAAAGGCAACAGAAGACTCACTTCTGTGGCAGAAGAGATTGGAGAGTCTCAGAGCAGCTTACAAACTCCTTTCCCCTCCCCACAACAGACACCCTGTGAGGTAGGTAGGGCTGAGAGAGCTCTTTCAAGAACTGCTCTTTCTAGAACTTCTCTAACAGAACTATGGTGAATTCATGTTTGTGTGATTCATGTGGACAAGTACACTTGCATGACTTTGTCATGCCTAGCTGTTTTCCAAAATAGGCCACAGTTATTATCAACAGAAAATACTTGTAGCACAAATAAAATATTTTTAGCAGCATCTCCCCACCCCCCCGCAAAAAAAGAAGAAATGGAGGGAAGAGTAGGGAAGGGAAGAGTACAGTCCTACCATCTGCAAAACTTCTTGTGCAAAAATAAAATATTTTTAGCAGCATCTCCCCCCACCCCCCCAAAAAACAAAAGAAATGGAGGCAAGAGAGTAGGGAAGGGAAGAGGTCCTACCATCTGCAAAACTTCTTGTGCAAATAGTGGTGGAAGAATGGCTGTGTTTGGGTTGGGGGATACAGTTTTAGCAACCACATCCTACTGCAGCTGATTCCACTATTCTCTAAGTAATGGGCAGCAGTGTTCCCTCTAAGCTGAGTTAGTGTGAGCTAGCTCACAGTTTTTTAGCCTCCGGCTCACACACTTTTGTCTTAGCTCAGGAAGGGTGGCTCCAGAGCATACTATCTTATGCAGTAGCCATATTGCTTGCTCACAGCTTTAATGCCAGTAGCTCACAAAGTAGAATTTTTGCTCACAAGACTCCACAGCTTAGAGGGAGCATTGATGGGCAGGAGGGATTTCAAATGCACCTCCTCAGTTCTTAAATATTGTCATTTTCACTATCCTATAGTAAAGATAAAGGTATGAAAAGTACTCAAGAATTCCACTTGTAGCTAAGGTATAATATAAATTTAAGCAGCTATCTACCAGAGAACCACTGTTGTACAGTTCACATCCCCACTTTGCCACAAAGCTCACTGGCAACCTCCACCTCGCAGGTTTGCCATGTATGAGTTACCTGAGGAAAGGATAGCATGATGAAGCACTAGGCAGAAGATATTTTGCCAGACTGGAGATTCAAACCTGCAAGCAACAGTAAACCACAGAAGAAACTTAATCTACCTCACAAAGTTGTGACAATAAGGGGGGTCAACTTTGGAGGAAGGGCAAGATTAAGATAAGGTATTAGTCAGTCTTTGGATTGAGAGTAAACATGTACATTTTATGAAGACTTTTGTCTCAAGTCACTGTTTCTTGACCAAACATATTTTTTCCTTCTGTATTTTCTTCAATGTTTTGTATTACGTGCACACACACTCACCATCTCCCTTCTGTGAGCTATTCTCATCATAAGCTTAATTTTAAGAGCCTTCTAGAAGAATGTAAAGTTTTGGAATGACAGCTCACAGTCAAGCGACTATTTTCAAGCAAGAGACAAACTATGGTAGGAATCACAGCTGCCATTTTCTGGAGAAACAACAATTTGGCTTGTTTTCAACAAAACTCAAGATTTCATACCCTGCCCAGGAGTCCATCAATGGACTGAAGGAGGAGGGAGAGAGCACTGTTGAGTATCAATACCATTTTCTGTTACTGCTCTAGAAGTCAGTCACATCATTTAATGCCATCCAAGTTTGAGCGACACAGGACAGAATACAAGTAGCTTAAAATGACTACATAATACAACCAACCCATGCCCCAAACACATTAATAAGGGCTTCAAATGAAGGCTAGTGCTCACCCACCCACCCCATTTTACAGCACAGGAGACTAGTACAAGATCAACAGCCCAACCCCATTTTTACTCAGAAGTAAATTTCACCATTTTCAAAGAAACTTGCACCCTAATAAGCATGTATAGGGTTGCAGTCTTTGTGGCACCTTAAAAGTCAATAAGTTGGCACAGGCTTTTCTGGACTAGAGAATACTTTGTCAGACGCATGTAGTATGTTAGCTTAATGCAGATCCACATTTGTCTATTGCGTACACATGGCCAGAAAAGATGTAACCAGCAGGATCAAACCTTCATGAAATGCATAACCCTCATAACCTCTAACCTGTATCTGTAAAGGATGTTTCCTAGGCCGAACTTCTGACAAAGTGGGCCCTAGAGTCCACAAAAATTAATGGTAGAAAAAGACACCACATTTTTAAATCTACAAGACACCTGTTTGTTTTTGCTGCAGCCTAACAAGGCTATGCCTCAGACGTTACAATCTTAAATAGTTACTCATCAATGCAGAGTACAAACTGTTGACTCACGCTGCATTTTAAGTGGATTATGCCAATAATTCTACCTACATCAACTGTAATAAAGATCCGGCCAATTGTTAGGTGGTTTTTTAAGTTATAATATCCTTAATGTACATTTCTCCACTGAGAACAATACCCAGTAGTGTAGATGATAAATTAAGTGAACACCAAAGTCCACCGTTTTTCACCCTTCTGTCCTATGGTTTACTGCTGCATGCAACTTCAACTCTTTAGATTACTGTACACCAACAAGATCCTTAGACAAGCAAAAGGCTTGGAAGCCACTATTCAGATGCTTTAGCTCTTCACAAAATATGTTTAGGATAAACTGTTTACCCCATCGCCACATCTTTTTTTCTTTCTAACGGGCCCAGCATCATCTAGTAAGGGGATTTGAAGCCAGGTCTCCCAGATCAGAAATCAACACTGACTGCCACTATCTAGAATAACCTTTTAGAACCTCACATATGGAGCCAAAGATGTCTTCACACTGAAAAGGGGCATTTTCTTTTAATTAAACTGTCCTTTCTAATATTAACAGTTTTGACCAGGGGTCATTTCCTGCAGGAGCGCACAGGAGCGGAGCTCCGGCAGTAAAGAGCCCAAGGGGCAGGCACATGCAACAAGCCCCACCCCCTGCTCCCAGCAGCCCTCAGTCAAAGCAAGAAGCAGCCAGGTAAGTTGCAGAGCCCCCCGGTCCAAAACAGTCCAGTGGCACCTTTAAGACCAAGTTTTATTCAGGTACAAGCTCTCCCTCCTCTGCGAGGACAGATATGCACGTTCCCCCCCCCCCCCCAAACAC
>NW_015168093.1:392769-396037 GCF_001447785.1 Gekko japonicus | reverse complement strand
TCCTGCTGAGCTATTTGATATATGATTGTTAAAAATAAACAGAGAGAACATAGTCTGAGAAAAGTCTGCGAAAGGTAATGAGAGTTACCATTGTTGAAACTAAACAGGCTTCAGTTCTGGTTAGTGTTTGAATGGAAAAGTATGAGAGCATCAGATACACTGGTCTGAGTTTCCTGCAGAAAGCATTTTTTAAAATTGCAAAACATTAATAGACTTTACATATTAACTTTGATAAAAATATGGACTGCATGCATTTATTTTAAAGTTTTGTTTCCAAATGAATAGGCTTGCTTCCTTAAGACTGTACAGGCTTGCGCTCCAATGGGCATGCCCTCCTTATCTCCCATTTGATATACTTTGAAGACTGGCACCAACCTAAATCTGGATTCCAATAAATCTAAATTCAATATCTGGGCTCCAATAATGACCCTAAGCACAAGATGTATAGGAACATCCCAGTTCTCCTTGGACTCTTCTGACATTTAAGTTAACAGGAAAGGTTCCCTTGTGCAGAATTATGTTCTTGCACTGGAAACTTTGCATCTGGGTGCTAGTTTGTCAAGAATGAGACAGAAGCAGCATGGCACTTGGTTCTTTGGGTCAGAAAACAGTTAACTGACAAGACCATTAAGTGATACATTGCTTAAAATGGATTTCAAGTTTGATGCAGTTCTAGCTGTAATTTGTCTACACTATTTAAATTTGCTCTCTTGGATGGAAAAGGGGAACTTTTGCAAGACTCTAACTCTATGCCCTTCCCTTCCTCCCATCAAAAATTCTAAAATCACAATGAATAAATACAAATTACAATCAAACAGCCCCAAGCAGGACATAAATAACATGTTGATATGACATCAAGTTATGTGCATTCAAGACTGAACCAGTTTAATAAGAATATTGGTTTTCCACTTTCTCCAGTATCACAAGTTTTGCATTTTCTAATAAATACAAAGCAATCTTTTATTTTGACAAACCAAAAATATTGAACTTCAAAACAAAGACAGAAAAACACTGGAATACAGAAACTCAGAATTTCCCACTATTTAGCAGTTATTTGCATTTAAAGAGTCCTTCCCCATAATGATGCAATCAGTGCTTTTTGAAAGAAAAGCATGAACCACACGCTGGTCCAGTGCCAGAGGAATGAGATAGCTATTTAGGAACAAGAGGCCTTCTTCTGGGTCTGCAGAGGAAAACAGGAGGGGAAAAGACTCAGACAAGGGCAGATCAAGGTTCTTCTTCTCAGGTTATCACTGAAGAGACAATACTCTAGCAATGTAACATTTCTCCTGTTCTGCAACTGACAATGCACTCTTAAACAGTTACACCCATCTAAGCCCACTGACTTAAGTGGGCTTAGAAAGATGCATCTCTGTTTGGGATTGCACTGTGAGTGAACAAACTGCTTGCATTTTCCCGGTCATTATAGCGGCTTCCAAGTTCTACTAGTCTAGTTATCATCAGCTGAACCAGAGCAAGACAATACTTCATCATCTACAGATTTACAGCTCACTTGATAGGCTGAACACATGCTACTGAACAGCACATACACAGTTGCCCCATAAATATTACAAGTTCCACTTGTCCCATAGCCTAGATGCTGCTGCATGCACACTGGCTCTATCAACTCTATCACCTAAGCAAGCAAGATTTGACTCCAACACCATTTCTAGAAGACCACAAGTTACTATGCATCACAGGAACAGTGAGGCCAACTTCATGCTCATACATTATCCAAACACCTATTTAGTAAACCACTACATTAACTAGATATTTTACTCTTATGTAACTTATAGGGCATTTTTAGCCTAAAACCCAACCCTAGAATATTAAACCGATACCAAACTTGCATGTCCACTAAAGAACTAGAAGTGAAATGCTAAACAGAGAACACTGTTTATAGTTTAAAGTGCAAACAAGGATACAAATACTAAATTCAAATACTGCAGGAGGTGCTGCAACAAAATTTACAATCTAGCGGGGGGGTATTAAATATACTATAAGCACTTCTGTCTCAAGGAAGCAGTGAGCACCATTGACCTTATACCAACTGTCTAGGCTAAGAAGTGAGCCATTATTCTAAAAATACTTTCATTTTCAATGATTTTGGCGCCACTGACGTCAAAAGGACCGAAATAGGTCTAAATCCGAGTAGTCTTACTTTCTGGCTAAGCTGTTAAGCGCATTCAGATCTGAACACACCACTTCAAAGTTCAAGACATACGATTATTTTTGGACTTTTATGCAGTTTGAAAAGGGTTCTCCTGCTCACAGGGGCCACCTTCACCTGTAGTAAACAATTTTGGGGGTTTTTTTGTTTTAAATTAAAGAGTACCTGTTTGCCCAGAGGCAAGTGCGACAAACTAGTGCACATACACCACAGGAACTGAAGCCTCCTTCAGTTTCCTTACAGACCAGTGTCCCAAGGCTCTTGACTACACCAGAGATTTAAGATAGTTCAGCAACAACAACAAAAATCAAAATTTAACAGGAGTGCACAAGAAGGAATGGGATACAAATACAACAACACAATACCTCAGCATACAGCAAACAAGGGGGAAGAAAGCTTCGAATGTGACACTATTACTTTCTTTAAAAGATAAAATTCCCCCCATCCCCACCCCAAACACACATTGACATTTCCTGGCCACCTCTCCCTCTCCCATTTATCCATCAGTCCATGGTCACATTAGAGGAGGATGTGCAGCAACATCATGTAGACAGATCCATCACCATCTTGAGCTCTGGGACAGAGCAGTTTTAAGAGATTAGGCTGAATATTCGTGCAAAACAACCAAGCAACGTGGAGGTCACCCTTCCTCAGAGTCCACACTCCCACCCTTGTGAGGCACACAGACTCCCTACTGATGCAACTCGCAGGCCAAGCAGAGCCCCTTGTCTTCCTACAGTAGGCTTGAAGCTTCCTAAGGGTGAGGTGCTTTCCCTCTTCCAGTTCGTCCCATTTTCCAGTTCGTCAAGGGGGGGAAACAACAACCCTTACAGACTATTTTTCTGGTTCCAGATCGGTTTCTCCCTTCCCATTCCCACCCCCAACCCCTAGAAACGGGAAAGTATTTAAGGGGGGGGGGGAACCTGATCACACAGATGCTGTAGACTTCAGTAGGTTCAGAACAGTAGATTTATAGCTAAGTCATGGGGGGGAGGGGTGGAAATCAATTTGTAGGGCAAAAGGGGACAGGCAGGCCCAGAGCACGTGCCCCTTTTGTGGCCCAGACTATTAGGACCGCTTTTCCCACACCCGTCCCTA
>NW_015168093.1:383629-392672 GCF_001447785.1 Gekko japonicus | reverse complement strand
GGGGGGGGGGGGAGGGAAGAGGCCTGGCACTGGCTGCACCAAAGCACAGGATGCGGGAAGGAGGTCTGTCCGGCGCTGGCTGCACCAAGCGTCGAAGAGAAAGGGAAGAAGCGTCCGGCGGCCGCAGCACCAGATTCCGTGGATGGGGCGCAGCAGGGGATGGTTGGGGGCACGTCGCCGATCGGCCGCTTCCTCCCAGGCTCATTTCTTGGAGCTCTGGGTCTTCTTGGGCAGCAAGACAGCCTGGATATTGGGTAAGACCCCACCCTGGGCGATGGTCACCCCACCCAGCAGCTTGTTGAGCTCCTCGTCGTTGCGGATGGCCAGCTGCAGGTGCCGGGGAATGATCCTCGTCTTCTTGTTGTCCCGCGCAGCGTTGCCTGCCAGTTCCAGGATCTCGGCCGAGAGATACTCAAGGACGGCAGCGAGGTAGACGGGCGCTCCGGCGCCCACCCGCTCGGCGTAGTTACCTTTCCGCAGAAGCCGGTGCACTCGCCCCACTGGGAACTGCAGGCCGGCCCGGGAGGAGCGAGACTTCGCTTTCGCTCGAGCTTTGCCTCCCGATTTCCCTCGGCCAGACATGGCGAGAAGACTGGAGTGCGGGTGGACGCCCGGAAGAGCTATAAGCCGAGCTCGGGCGCTCGCTTGCAGAAAGAGGTAGCCTTGTCTGGAGAAAGAGAGGAATAAAACATGTAACTGTTATAACAGGATCGGGGGAGGGGGGCGACAGAACGTCAGGACGCACCATGCAGGCAACCTACAGTGCTGACGCGCGTCCTCCAGCAACTCCCCCAGCCCAGGCTACTGACGCCGCAACACTGGAGCGATCAGGGAAACTGACTAGGTTGTAAACGCTACCGCTAACGAACTCTACGCAGGGATCCCTGTCCCCCACCGACCCTCACCGTTGGCCAGATTTGCCGCCTCAGCCGAGCACCACGCAACCCCCCTTGCTAGACAACCACAGCTGCAGTGACAATAACAAGCGCGAGATGCTGGAGGATATAAATCCAAGCCCAACCTGCCGACGGCTTTCCATTGGTGGGGATGAGAGCGAAGCCGAGCGGCGATTGGTGGGTATTCCGATCCCTGATTTGCATAGGAGCTCGCGTCGTCCATGTTCGGACTCGGATGAAGCTGGAACAGCAACAGAAACAGGCTTGGCCGCCTGCAAAGAGAGCTGCTGGTGAAGCATATTAATGTGCAGCAGCAGCAGCTTTGGGAGATGTGGGGGTCTTTGGCTCGGTGTGACAAAGGGATGCAACTACAAGCTGAGTATCACTGAGGTGCAACAGCCCTGTACAGTCAGTATTACCGCTGAACTCGATAGAAGAGGCAGCAACTGATCTACAGGCATTGAAAGTTCATGGTTGAAACGACATTCGAAGCAAGGCCTTCACTTTTAACCCCTATGCAACACCATCTCTCATAACAGATGCATCACCTGACTAAACGGGGCATAATTCTGTTACCTCTTTCTCAAAGAAACCACCAGCAGCTTGCTTTTAGAACCTGCTACTCAACACCTAACAAGGTGGGGCACAAGCTTTCCAGCTGTTGATCACTCTATGACTAAATTAGAAAAGTCTACTCTAATTAAGTTTGCAAGACTTTTGTGATGCAGGGCAAGGTAAATGCTGCCAGAGAAGACCATAGGGCTGGTGGAATCACGTAACTTTTGTGATGCAGGGCAAGGTAAATGCTAGTACCAGAGAAGACCATAGGGCTGGTGGAATCGCGTGCTCTTAGTGGAAACTTTCAGCTCCCAGTTGGGTCATGCAGAAACTATGAACGCTGGAGTCCTTGCAAAAGTTAAAAGATTTGACAAGACTTGTGATAATGTAACACATTTTACTCCTCCCTAGAAAAGTCCCCAAGGTTAGGTTGTATGAGGTATTAACTGCAGAACTCTCCCAAATTGGCCATTAAACAGACAGTGGAAGATAAGCTGTAGACCATCCTGTCTAATGTTGAATTCGTTCGAACAAAACATTAATAAGAAATTGAAATCCTTGCTGTAAGGTAAAGGTTCCCTTGCTCGAAAGCCAGTTGAGTCCGACTCTAGGGTTGCGGTGCTCATCTCCGTTTCAAAGCCGAAGAGCCAGCGCTGTCCGAAGACATTTCCTTGGTCATGTGGCCGGCGTGACTAAACACCAAGGCACATGGAACGCTGTTACCTTCCCACCGAAGTGGTCCCTATTTATCTACTTGCAATTTCTTGCTTTCGAACTGCTAGGTTGGTAGGAGCTGGAAGTAGAGACGGGAGCTCACTCCATCATGCGGCAACTCGAACTACTGATCTTCCACAGCCTGCAGTTCAGCGTCTTAACCACTTGAGCCACCGCAGGGACTACCGCCAAAACTTTCCATAGAAAGACAAGAATAGATACAGATCTTGGTGGCAGTGGTGGGACCATGTGTTTTAAATACACAAAAGACACCTGGGTAGAAAGGAGGAGGGGGGAAGATGCTTGTTAATCCTGCTGTACAAAAGCATGAGTGTCTATAATCCTCATGATTGTGTGTGGCGCAGGGGGACAAACGGCAGTATCAAACTGCTGTTCCCCTTCCCTCTTTTATACTTGTATCAGCACTTGAGGCAGTGGGAACCCAACTAAGACAGTTGTGTAAATATTGCAGTTGATGGAAGAAAAAAAAGAAGAGGAATGCTTCTGGATACAGACATTTAAGAGGCTGTATAGTTGGGAAAGGACTGGCAATAATGACTGCATTTAACTTTTGAGCGGTAGAAAGAGATACTCCTCTATGGACTACTGTGAGTAGTAAAGTACTCAGAAATTCCTGCCTGTAATGATCTTCTGTGTTTCTCTGGGCAGTTATTTTAAAAGTTACAGAACTGTTTTGGTTCTTCCAACAGGTGAGTTGGGTAGTATTTGCTTCATGTAGCCATTGCCTGAAGAGACAGAGCAAAGATCAGCTGTTTTATCTAGAACATAAATTACCAGGCAGGGAGAGAAACCACTTTCTTATCTTCTGTGGGTGGCCTACAGGGCACTCCAGCCACCCAGGAACCACAAATCAAAGGCTGTTATCCTGACACAGGCTGGAAGGAAACAAGGGAATATTTTTTCCCCCTGTGACAGATTCATGAGGAGACACCCATTGTGATAAGAAAGGGGTTTCATGCATGGATGAGGGTCAAATATTTCAGTCAGGAAAGGAAAACCCTGAAGAACTGTTTGCTGTTAATCAGCAGGCTGATGGTAATGGCATTCTTTCTGAGATCTTCATATACGAGCAACAGTATCTTCCTGAGCCTTTCTACCTCAACAGCAGCCATCGGCCCTTCTTAAATGTTGCTCACTGGTGCATATAACCTGTGAAAAATATTATTCCTAATTTTAAAAAAGGGGGAACTGCCCCCCCACTGACAAAAGAGGAAAATGTAGTACTAAAAAAAAAAAGCAGCACAGACGCTCTCCAAATTGCTTTCATAGTACTCAGAAACAAGTGGAGCAGAAAGGAACAATTCTACCCTTTAAAATATATGCAGCATCACAACCTTCTACCCAAGGAGGGCAATATGTCCCTTAACTGGAACTCTGGGAAGTTCTGCATCTTTGCTTTGCACAGGAGCAGAGGCCAGTTCCAGATGCCTGTTTGGGACATGGTAGAAAAAAGTCCCCCCCCAGTGTGGAGGAGACTTCAGGAGCTTGGGTAGGGAACAGCTCCCCCCCCCCCCAAATTCTCCACTATCACTATCCTTGGAATAGGAATTCTGCACCATTGACCAGAGTATATGCTACAGCAGGACATAAATTCTCCCCTCAGCAGGGTTCTATTTTTTTCCCACACACAAATGCATGCACACAGAGCCACCCAAAGAAAGGTGGCAAGCAAGTAAAGTACTTCACCCTTGTTTACTGTCTTGAGGGACGGTGACTTAGTGGCAGAGCACCTGCTTTGCATGTAGAAGGTCCCAGGCTCAAATAAAAGGATAAGGATGTGAAAGGCCTCTAACCTGAGACCCTGGAGAGCAGGTGCCGGTCTATATAGACAGTGCTGAACCTGATGTTTGCCTGTATATGGCAGCTCCATGTGTCCATGCAAGTCCTAGGATACCAAGTCTATGGCGACTGGAAAGAAGAATAAGTCTGTATTTCTCCAGGGAAACAATACAGGCAAGATCAGACCTCAGCACTGCAGTATATACTATATGTATGCTTTCACTGTAGAATGTTGTCCATACTTCATGGGCGTTTATGCAGTGGTTTTAGACAGGATTTTCCCAAAATGGTTTAAAGGGAAATGATATCTTCAGGCATGAATTGATACACCCTATCATGGTACAGTGCTTCTATCATCAGGAAATAAGTACAGAGTGAATGGAGCCAAATTTCTTACAATTTTACATAAGATTGCTCATCCTCCTACTTTGCAAGATATATAGATACAATCACAATGCTTCTAGGCTTTTGTTTCAACATAACATTGTTGAAAAGGCAAGTAATTAGGGCTCTCCAGAAGTTGTGTTTGGCCATATTCTTGGTTCAAACCATCATCTTTTATAAATTCTACCTAAGTTTATTTTAAAAAACTTAGAACAAACCCAAAATTTATATTATCATTTTTGAACACCAGCTTCAGAAGGAAAACATTTCCCACAAGGCAGAGAAAGCTCCTATTCTGCAAAAGAATAACTGTCTTCATTGCAGAATTTAAAATTGTGAATGTTTTTCATTCTGCTTACTTGTCTCCTTTGACAAAGAGACTGTAAAGCAGACTTCTGATGTAGTTAATTTTGTCCTCCCACTCCTTCAGAAAATGCTATGCTTAAAGTAACAACCCACAGAAATACTTGGTATTTCATACTATGAGGTTAATATTGAGAATGCCCTGTGGACATAAAGTAGGACAAAGCTTTCTTTCCATCATGTCAACCCTTGGAGATTTTTACCACTGATCCTAAATTGTAATTGCCTAAATGTGATAATGCAGTAGCTGCTGTCGTTACACCTTAATGGAGACGTTTCCCCACCAATATAGTTGATCCTTAGAAAAAATAAGAAACCATTACAGAATGCAAAATGGCTGCACAGAGACGATAACACTTGAACTCATTTAAGAACATACTGACATAACAGTTCCTTATTATTTTGCAACAGAAGCTGTCCGACATCAAAAGTGAGCTACTTTCTCTCTAGAAGAATTAGCAAAATCAATGCCAAAAAAGCATATCAAATGAGTACCAAAGCAAGAAACGTGACACAGAGAATCCAACTCAAGTGCAGTATTGTACGTAAAATCCACACCGCAACTTGCACTGGAGATAAAGTATTAAATGGTAAGTCTCAACTGCTAGACATCAGTAAACAGTCAGGAAAATCCTACACCACACTTCAAATTAGTAGAAACAACCAGATTTAAAAGTTCTGGGCAGCAAACACAAGTGTCAAGACTCTTTGGTTGGGTGGGCCTGTTATCTACTTGGGCATGAAGTCCAAGGGCCCACAAATTATTGATTTTTGCACTGCTTTGCAGAAGGTTCTCCCTCTTCCTTTTCTATCCCCTGGTTCATTACATTTATACTGGTTTTCCTGGATGCTGATGCTGCTTGGATGAACTGGCTGGACCACCTTGGTAAGCCATCATCTTCCTCTTTCTTAGGTTTGTTTGTTAACCAGTTCATCATCATTTTGCTACTTGCACTGACTTTGGTCTTCTGGAAAACACAAAACAAATGGAGAAATAACTAGTGAAATCAAAAGATTCAAAGGAATCAGCAGGCAAATTCAGTGAAACTGTATAAGCCACATGGCTTCTGGGAGCATTTCAAACTTTGTTAAAATAAAGCTATTGTATCAAGAAAAACAAACCTAGCATTTCCCCCCCAACATAAATTATGCACAGAGATCACCTTGCATTTCTGGAATGCATGCTGCAGAGAGGTCTACCTGGAGCCCTCCTTGTTAGGTGCCAGCCAGGCAACGACCTTTCTATTTTCATCAGCTCTTGGTTGAACTCTGCTTAGTTAGCCATTCTGTTCTTATTTACTTTTATTCTGCAGCTGATTGATGATTTTAAGTGCCATGAGTTAATATGACTATTGTGTGCTATTGTGCTGTAAGTTACTGTGGACAGAATTTTCTTCTAGAAAATGGGATATAAACATCTTTAATACAAAAAAAAATATGAAAATGGCTTTGTTGCCTTCTTAAAATATTAAAACGAATAGCTTTCTGTTCGAAGAGGGATGTTACAATCCTTTCCAGCTGTATCAGGGACTTTTCAAACCATCCAGGATAGCTTTTACAAAGGCTGATAAAAAGGCACAGTCTTTCTGGATACTAGGCAACCAGCCTGGCCACGTTGAACAGAGATGCAAAACACATGCATTCTGAACTTGCTGCCCCCTTTGTCTGTCAAAGCAAACAACAGAAACTGCTTCAGAGGGCTTAACTCAGTGATTAAGCATGTAGCAATCTGATGAAATATTAGAAAACAAATATTAAGAGTAATATGTCAGGAAGGGCCCTGACCTGGATGGCTCAGGCTAGTTGAGTTTTGTTAGATCTTGGAAGCTAAGCAGGGTTAGCCCTGGTTAGTATTTGGATGGGAGACCACCAGAGAAGTCCAGGGTCGCGATGCAGAGGCAGGCAACGGCAGACCACCTCTGCTCATCTCTTGCCTTGAACACCCCCCATAGGATCGCCATAAGTCAGCATTTTCCACCACCACCACCAATCAGGATAGTGTGACCATCAGATCTTACCTTCTTGAGGTCCAGTTGAATGGGTACGACGCATTCTGGTGTATTGTTTCGAGAGTTATTTACTACAGTTGAGACTGGGTGGAAGGCAAGATTCTCTATGGGGTGAATAAACTTAAGGGCTTCCTGTGTGGGTATTTCTGCAAAGTCCAACCATTTTCCAACAGCCTCATCCCCATCCAGAATAGCTGGCATCCTAAATGAGTGAAAAAGCAGATCTTAGTAGCGGACAGAAATGCCCAAACCACCATGTGTTAAGATTGTTCCTGGTTTTCAGTCATAAGCCATGGCAATAACCAGACTGCCAAAAACAAAAATCCAGAGATGATTTGTCATTGGAGAAGATAGCAAGGAACAGTAAGCAATTGCTATCTGCATGAACCTGCAATACACATGCACCAAGGTAACTTGGTTTCATAGTGCCTGAGTAACAACGCCATGCAATAGGCTTGGTGTAATCTGAAGGACTGCTTCCAGAGATAGCACAAAGAAAGTAATTTATGGTAAGGCTAAGACTTAGCACCTGAAACAGGCTGCTTATGTTCAATTGTTCTCCAAGGGCGCCTATTTGAAATAAGCAAAAAAAAAAGGTGGGGGGAGTGTATTTGATCTCAGCTATTTGACCTTCCTTTGAAGCTATTTATTCAGAGGGGAAAATACAACCACATTAGTACAGTAGTATATAGGGTAACAAGATGTTCAAGCCACATCACATAGATTCATGTTACAATTTGCTCTGCAACAAAGCACTGTCCACGTTGTCCCTTGCCTGTGATGGATGGAGCTCACGCTCTTAGACGCTTCTACTGTGATGATGGTATAGCTGTACAATGCTTCCTCTCCGTTAGGAGGTTCCCAGCAATCAAAAATACCAGCCATGGTGAGTAACCTCTGGCCACCTGGATCTTTATCTTCTATATCAGACTTGTTGAACTGGAAAAAGAAGGGACCACATTATTAAAAACGTCATATGTATAAAACACAGATATGTACATCTGTCACTTGGCCGCACTAAACTTCCAGTGAGACCGCAGGAGGAGGTACTCACACTGCCTTCCTATGTAGGCGCCATCCTATGTAGCCACTGCTAAAGGCAATCCTTACAGAACCAGTGCCTGAGGTTTCAGCCACTTACCAGGAGTTTGTATCCTATCCATCTTTTAAGGAGGAGGTGAGAACAATGTTTCAGCTATCTGGATTAGGACCTGAAGGGTGAGGAGGGAGCCCTATCCTTGCTTCACAACCCTTCATCCAAGCCACTGCTGCAGCTAGTTTTCTGCAAGCTGGATCGTCTCCCAGGCCCAAACACACTTCTGGTTCACATTTCACCAACAGTGGGTAATGAGGACTGGAATGGGGAACAAGTGGAGGCAGCTCCCCATCCTGTGACAAGAATGTTGTTAATAAACTGATTTTCATGTCTTTCCCCCCCCCAAGGGAGTCACTGATGCCACACGAGATACTGAAGATGGGCTGTGAGAAAATGATTGTTGGTCCTCTCTGTGATTTAACAAGCACTTCCACATGTTACTTTTTGATAGCACCACAATCAGCATCTTGTATATACATCCAAATAGATCTCATCATATATACAAGCTCCAGTCCTTTCAACATTTGTTACATAAAGCAGACCAATATTATACAGCAAGCATCAACTTCCCAAAGGTGTAGCCACTGCTAAAGGCAATCCTTACAGAACCAGTGCCTGAGGTTTCAGCCACTTACCAGGAGTTTGTATCCTATCCATCTTTTAAGGAGGAGGTGAGAACAATGTTTCAGCTATCTGGATTAGGACCTGAAGGGTGAGGAGGAAGTCCTATCCTTGCTTCACAGCCCTTCATCCAAGCCACTGCTGCAGCTAGTTTTCTGCAAGCTGGATCGTCTCCCAGGCCCAAACACACTTCTGGTTCACATTTCACCAACAGTGGGTAATGAGGACTGGAATGGGGAACAAGTGGAGGCAGCTCCACATTCCTGTGACAAGAATGTTGTTAATAAACTGATTTTCATGTCTTTCCCCCCCCAAAGGGAGTCACTGATGCCACACGAGATACTGAAGATGGGCTTTGAGAAAATGATTGTTGGTCCTCTCTGTGATTTAACAAGCACTTCCACATGTTACTTTTTGATAGCACCACAATCAGCATCTTGTATATACATCCAAATAGATCTCATCATATATACAAGCTCCAGTCCTTTCAACATTTGCTACATAAAGCAGACTAATATTATACAGCAAGCATCAACTTAAACCTGGCGTTTAAGAGGAAAAAGGTATAATTAAAGGTAGGCAATAGTTGAGCAACTTAGTTT
>NW_015168093.1:377276-383420 GCF_001447785.1 Gekko japonicus | reverse complement strand
CCCCCACCACAGGCCGGCGAATGGGGCCTGGAGGCTCCGTTCGCCAGCTCCCCCCCTCCCCGCCCCCACCACAGCCGTGCGGGGGACAGAGAGGAGGAGGCGACGGGGGGGGGGCTAGCTGCCCGTTGTATCCCCCTGCGCAACGGACCTTGCTCCCTAGTAGTATTATATATAGATTACAGAAAGTGATTATCAGAGCACTGAGCGTTCACACTGGAGCTGTGAACTAAAATTATCTGAAGTAAAGCAAAATTTTAAAGAATACAGTTATAGATATTGCGTCTGTGGCATTCATAGCATTACAGGGATTTCTAAAGATTTGTTTACAATGCTAGGACAATACCATACAGTCATCACAATCCCAGAGAAAGGAGTGATTTCACATCTGTGTGTTTCAATGCTTTGTTGGAGATTATAATAAACAAGGCAAAACTAATGTGGCTTTCTGGAAGGAAGCAACAGTTCTAAGTAAGGAGGAGCAACAAAATCAGGGTATAAAAGAAGGATGGAAGGAGGAAAAGGTAACAAAAGTGAAGACCAAGATAAGAGATACAGGACAGGCCAAATCACACACACACACACACACACAACATTGGCTAAGTTGCTCTGCCTGCACCAAACTTCTGTGAAGTGGATCTTTCATCTGGGTCTAGAGACTGATGAGGCTGTGCACTCTAGACATGATGGAGCGGCAAGAAAGGTTAAATGTCTAGCATGCTTTTTCTTGGAATAAACCTTTCAGTGAATGTTCATGAACGTCCACTTGTACTATCATATTTCCTAAAGCCTTCCATGCACCCAGTCTTATTGTCCTCTCTAACCTAACCTGCACAAAAATAAAGCAGCAGGTTAGCTCAGGGGTGCTCTGTCAAGCGCAGCGTGTGAAAAGCTATCACCTTCTGTGCTCTTCCCTTTCAGGAACATCAAGACATTGGTTCCCAGCATGGAGTTTAGAAATATTTACACCTGGTGAGCCAGGGCAACTGTGGGTAATACTGCTAGGGAAACATATTCAGTGCTCATGTCTTGCTCAGAAGGAATTAACAGTATTGCCAGAAGGAGATAAGTATAAAAGTGTTATTTCATGTGGAAGGCTACACAAAACTAACCTTGTATGAGAGTTTCTCCATCATGGTGTCACTGCGACAATTCGAAGTGTTATACTGCATTTTAGATGGTTCGTCTTCCTTGAACCAGGCTGGAATAAGCCCCCAACGCATGGCTACAAGGACATACTCAGAAGAACTAGAATCCTTTCATAACAAAAACAGAAAGAAAACTTGAGAAGCACTCACAGAGATTACAATTTAGTTAGAAGCTCCTGCCGAATACACTGTGTAAACAGCTGCCAGTGCTGTGCTCATAAAGCCCTTTTCAGAAATCAAAATCCTGCCAATCAGCTGCTTAGCAGTGAAGAGAGACTGAATGCTCCACCTCACTCACCATCCCAATCAGTAGGAGTTTACTCTTTAAGTAGCATGGTTTGTGCACAGTCCCAGATATTGAACTGGGGAGGGGAACCGCATGTGCAGCATGTGTTTGTGCATGTGGCTCCCCATCCACTTAGAGAAATATGCACATGGCCACTAGAAGAAGAAGAGATTGGATTTATACCCTGCCCTTCACTCAGAGCAGCTTACAATCTCCTTCCCTTTCTCTCCCCACAACAGACACCCTGTGAGGTAGGTGGGGCTGAGAGAGCTCTGACTGAGAACTGCTCGTGAGAGATCAGCTCTGACAAAACTTGTGACTGACTCAAGGTCACCCAGCTGGCTGCATGTGAAGGAGTGGGGAATCAAACCCAGTTCTCCCAGATTAGAGTCCACCGCTCTTAACCACTACCCCAAACTACACTAGTTGGGTTGGGGCAAAAGGATCTTCTACTTCTCACCTTTTCCTTTGTTACATAGTGGAAGCTGCAGCCAACTTAGTCAATTCAGTCACTGACTGCTAACAAAAAAAAAACACAAAAAATTGTTTTTATGTTTATAAGAGACCAACAACAACATCATCCTAAACTGCGTTACACCTTTCTTAAGTCCACTGACTTCAATGGACTTAGAAGGGTATGAACTCCACTTAGGATGATACTGCAACTTCTCTCTGTATTTTATGATCTCTCTGCTAGTAGCAGTTTACCAACAGGTTGCTCCAATTCTAGACATCAGCATGATAGCAAAAGCTGCAGAAAGAACTGAAGATACAATGTTTGCAAACTTAACATCTGATGGCAAGCCACAGGATGAGATCACATATGAAACAGAAAAACTGAAGATGACAATATAAAGAGTGGTTCAGGTGGGGTAGCCATGTTGGTCTGAAGCAGCAGAACGATGTCCAAATTCAGAGGCACCTTTAAAACCAACAAAAGTTTCATTCAAGGTATAAGCTTTCATATAAAGACTGATGTTGTAACCAGTAATTTAGTTTTACTAAGTTTTTTCAGCAACATTTTCAGCTCTAGGCTACTCACAAGCCTGCAGCTGCAGACTGTACAGAATTGGCTAGTATTGTTGTAAGAGGTTACTTGCAGGCCAGCACCTTTCTAATTCCAGTAGGGGAGGATTTTAAAATTGCTGTATAACCACTTCAAAGCTTACCTTCCATTATTGCTTGCATTTTTCTCAGTGGAAACAATTGAAACAGACTAACGGGTTTCACTTCTGCTTTTTAACAGTTTCTAGTTAAGTTCACTTTTAGTATTACCATGGTCGGGTGGCTTTAGAACACTTTATTTATGGTTTTTAGCGGAACCAAACACAAATATCAGAAAAACCTTGCTGGCCTTGACTTTTACAAGCATATAGACAGTTTAAAACATCTGAAAATATGGCACTGACTTAACAACAAACCAATGTGTACTTTTGCTGCATAGTAAAATGAACTGAAACAAAATCAATGAAGGATGGCTTCATAGCTTAGGTACTGGACTGCACGAAAAGGCTGCACACCCCCTTCCTCTTTGCCCTCCACACACTATTACTGAATGCAAACTTGCTTCTTCTGCCAGGAGGGAGAGAGCATGCTCTATTGCTCTTGCCTAGCCAACAGAACACAGCACAGCAGCTGCTAGTTCGGGGTCCAGGAGTGGCAGGTGCAGCAGAGGGCAAGGAGTGGTGGGCAGACAGATTAATTTACCATTGTGCTTGGCTTGGGGAACAACTGGTACTCATCCTAGGAGAGTGGAAAAACTGAATGACTGTTCAGCAGCACATATTAAATTCACAAAGGAAAAAAAATCAATTAAATAGCCATTATAGCATCTGTGTGAACTCCTATCTAGAGTGTCTAGGCAGGAAAGGGGAAGAGGAAGCCGTTTGCAAAATGATATGCTTGTAAACATAATCATATGAGCGTTTTTATATTTGTACATGTGCAGTGATTTGCAATGCAATTATTTCAAAATATAACAACTTCCTTGCTTCTAAAAGTGACCTCATGACACAGCACAAGCATCGTTTCCAAGGTTCAAACGATCAACCTCCTGGCATGCTGAAAAACACAATGGACTGTCAATACAGGTCCATGAGCGTATTAATGCTAAAATATTACTGCACATTCATTTTTAAAAAAGGAAATCGTATTACAGCAACCAAGTGGAGAGATCAATGTTTTTAGACTATAGGTAAAAGGAAAGATTAGTGTCTCTTAATTTTCACCAGAACTTTTCCCACTTATGCTTCTGAAACATATGGGAAACTTGGAAATATGCAGACTAAACAAAAATAACTTGTGTACTACACTGCATAATTCTAGTATTCAGCATCCACAGATGCGGTGGTGCCTGCACAACAGCTCCATTCAAATCCTTTAGTTCTGACCCCTTCACTGGGACTGTTGCATATCCTAACCAATAACTTCTGAGGAAGAGATGACAACAGAGGAGGATCACCTTCACAACTGGTTGTACAGACCCATGCAGTTATTAAAATAATTTGATATGAATTCTACATCTTTAGACAAGTTTCATACTTGTATATCAAACCTGTACTCCACTACAAGAACAAAAGATGGTTTAGAAATCTTGGCATGAAGTCTTCCATTGAATACAGAGGTCCCTGCCACACGGCAGGGAAAAAAGCATCCAAAGCGCGGCTTTTAAAAGCCGCACCGAATTAGAGACGCCGCGGCGGGATCCCACGGATTCCCTGAGCTGCGGCGCCGTCGCTCCCCGGCACGATCAGATGCCGGGGAGAAAGCAACGGTGGGAAGGGGAGGCTGGCGAACTGCGCATGCTCACACATGCGCAGTTCGGCCAGGAGCCGGGGATGCGCCGGTGCAAGGACGCGCCGGCGATCCCACGGCTGGGCTTGAGGCGCTCTTCTCCGAAGAACCACCTAGGTAGGTGGTTCTTTTTTGGTGGGGGGTTTTGGGCGGGAGGGACGGATCGGGGACGGACAGGCAACGATTCCCAGATCTTGCCGTGGGATCGTGCCCATTTGCTCCACCCCCGAACCGTCCCTCTCCCGGCCCAAATCCACTTGTGTGACCGGGGACCCAGTAAGCAATTGCTTGGGCGCTAAAGCACTCCTTGGAAGTATGAACATTTCCATTCCTAAATACAGTCCTTGTCAGGGCTTTTGTTCTGGGGGAATGCGCCGGAATGGAGTTCTGGAACCGACAAAATTCTTTTTAAAAATCTTTAAAAGTTCATGAGTTTTCAGTATACAGATTGAAAACTTCATTTCCCTCTTGAGAGTTCCAGCACCTCTTTTTTTTTTCTTTTTTTTTAAGCCCTGGTCCTTGTCAAATGCAACATCATAACAAATATCCCCATTTTGCTAGAACTCCACAGATCACACAGAATTACCCTGATTTGTAAAATTCTGATCATACAGCCATAGATAAAAACACAGATCTATCAACCTTAAATGACCAGATATCTGCCCCAACATACAATTTTTAAAAAATAATACATTAATACAGACGAAACACAATTCAGGGATTCACCTTTTCGAAGTGTTGTTGGGACAGAAGCACAGGATTGATAGACTGAGGACACTTATTGTAGGATGGACTATATTTGTCTGCATTTTTCCATTCAGGGTGTCTCCTCCTCCCCTGCTTATCCCGATATGTGCAGGCCCGACGGATGCCATCTGCTCCCAGAGAAACTGCTGTGCGACCACACATTTTCCAGTAGTGCCCTAAGGAAATCAGATGCACTTAATCAGTGATGCCCCAGTTCTAGAATTCGGGTTGCCAACCTCCAGGTGGGGCCTGGAGCTCTCTTGTTTTTATAACTGGTCTCCAGTTCTCCTGGAGACAATTGCTGCTTTGGAGGGTGGACTCTATGGCATTGTAGAAGAAGAGACTGGATTTATACTCCACCCTTCACTACCGGAAGGAGTCTCAGAGCGGCTTACAATTTCCTTTCCCCTCCCCACAACAAAAACCTTGTGAGGTAGGTGGGGCTGAGAGAGCACCTTCCGGAACTGCTCCTGAGAGAACAGCTCTGAAGGAACTTGTAACTGATCAAAGGTCACACCAGCAGCTGCATGTGGAGGTGTGGGGAATCAAACCTGGTTCTCCCAGATTAGAGTCCATGCTCCTAACCTCTACGCTAAATGCTGAGGTCCCTCCTCTCCCCGAAGCCCACCACCTCCAGGCTCCACCCCTAAGATCTCCAAGTATTTCCCAATCCATACCTGGCAGCCCTATCACACACAGAAGTTTTGTTACTTTCTAGTGAACATTCCATATACATATTTCAGGCTACAGACTTCAATGCACTTTCACCACTCTGTTCTAGAATTTACTGCATGAGTGACTTCCCTGGGACCCAAATTCTCCTTAAGGGTGCAATTTAGGGTTGGGTTTTTTTAATGGATAAACATTACAGACACCAAAAAAGATCCTCATTTGTTTCCAGGATATAAGTGGTAATTCACCTGCTAGAAGATCTCAAAAGCTTCTACCTTGAAAATCTTGTTGGTTCCTAAGGTGCTACCGAACTCTTATCTAACTGTTCAGCTTCAACTCATTAAACGACCTGGGGCAAAACTGAATGAGAGCCAACGTTCGCAGAAACATACTTCACGGGGAAAAACTGCTTAAATACATTTTCATCACGGAAAATGTCCCTGCTTATAGCTAAAGATCATCTGTGGAACAGAACTGCTTGGGTCACTGACCCAAATCAGC